>NC_051209.1:17678535-17747440 GCF_015220075.1 Falco rusticolus | reverse complement strand
AGAGAAGGAGGGAGAGCTCGGGAGGGAGGGAGAGAATGGGGGGGAGGGAGAGAATGGGGGGGAGGGAGAAGTCAGGAGGGAGGAAGATCGGAAGGGAGGGAGAGATAGGGAGGAAAAAAGAGAGAGAGAGGGAGGGAGAGAGGGAGAGAGAGGGATGGAGAGAGAGAGATGGGGAATTGGAAAAAGGGAGAGAGAGAATGAGGGAGAGGGAAAGATGAGGAGAGAGAGGGAATGAGAGGGAGGGAATGAGAAAGACGGAGGGAGAGGGAAAGACGGAGAGACAGGGAGGGAGAGGGAGGGAGAAAGACAGAGGTAGGATGAGAGAGAGTGAGAGGGAGGGAAGGAGAGAGAGAGTGAGAGAGGGAGAGAGACGGAAGGAGAGGGAGGGAGAGGGAGAGTGAGGGAGAGAGGGAGGGAGAGAGAGGGGGGAGAGAGGGAGAGAGAGGGAGGAAGAGGGATGGAGAAGTAGAGTGAGGGACAAAGAGGGAGGGAGAGAGGGAGGAAGGGAGAGAGAGCAAGGGGGAGAGACAGCAAGGGAGAGAGAGAGACAGAGGGAGACAGAGGGAAGGAGAGAGAGACAGACAAAGGGAGACAGAGAGAGAGAGAGGTAGGGATAGGGAGGGAGAGAGAGAGGGAGGGAGATAGAGAGATAGGGAGATGGAGGGAGGGGAGAGAGATAGAGAGAGGGAGGGAGTCGGAGAGAGGGAGGTAGGGAGAGACAGAGAGAGGGAGGGAGAGAGAGAGGGAGAGAGAGAGAGGGAGAGACAGAGAGGTAGAGAGAGAGGGAGAGAAAAGGAGGGAGAGAGGGAGGGAGAGGGAGAGCAAGAGAGTGAGAGTGAGGGAGTGAGAGATAGGGAGAGAGAGAAGGGGAGAGAGAGGGAGGGAGAGAGGGAGAGAGGGAGGGAGAGGGAGAGCGAGAGAGTGAGAGAGAGGGAGGGAATGAGGGAGAGAAAGAAATAGGGAGAGATTGGGAGGGAGGGAGAGAGGGAGGGAGGGAGAGATCAGAAGGGAGGGAGATCGGGAGGGAGGGAGCGATACAGGAGGGAGGGAGATCGAGAGGGAGGGAGAGATAGAGAGAGAAAGAGAGAGAGAGCGAGGGAGAGATAGAGAGAGAAAGAGAGAGAGAGGGAGGGGAGAGAGAGGGAGGGAAAGATAGGGAGGGAGAGAGAGGGAAGGTGAGAGAGATGGAGGGAGTGAGATGAAGGGAGAGAGAGGGAGGGAGAGAGAGATAGGGAGAGATCGGGATGGAGGGAGATCAGGAGGGAGGGAGAGCGGGAGGAGGGAGGGAGAGATCGGGAGGGAGGGAGAGATGGGGAGGGAGATAGAGAGGGGGAGGGAGTGAGATCTCGGGAGGGAGGGAGAGAGGAGGATGGAGGGAGATCTCGGGAGGGAGGGAGGGAGAATGGGGGAGGGAGTGAGATCTCGGGAGGGAGTGAGATCTCGGAAGGTAGGGAGGGAGATCTCAGGAGGGCGAGAGGGATAACTTGGGATGGAGGGAGGGAGATCTTGGGCGGGAGGTAGGGAGAGAGATCTCGGGAGGGAGAGGGGGAGGGAGGGACATCTAGGGGGGGAGGGAGAGAGGGAGAGAGGGGGAGGGAGAGAGATCTCGGGAGGGAGGGAGAGAGGGGGAGGGACCGAGATCTCGGGAGGGGGAGAGGGGGAGGGAGGGAGATCTCGGGAGGGAGGGAAGTCGAGAGGGGGAGGGAAAGAGAGAGATCGTGATGGAGGGAGAGAGGGGGAGGTAGAGAGAGAAATCGAGAGGGAGGGAGGGAGAGAGGGGGAGGGAGAGAGAAATCGGGAGGGAGGGAGAGATCGGGAGGGAGGGAGAGAGATGGGGAGGGAGGGAGAGATATGGGGAGGGAGGGAGAGATATGGAGAGGGAGGGATGGATTGGGAGGGAGAGAGAGAGATGGGGAGAGAGAGAGATAGGGAGGGAGAGATCAGGAGGGAGAGAGAGAGATGGGGAGGGAGGGAGAGATTGGGAGGGAGAGAGAGGTATGTGGAGTGAGGGAGAGATCAGGAGGGAGAGAGATATGGGGATGTAGGGAGATATCGGGAGGGAGAGAGACATATGGAGAGGGAGGGATAGATCAGGAGGGAGAGAGAGAGATGGGCAGGGAGGGATAGATCGAGAGGGAGAGAGAGATTGGGAGGGAGGGAGAGAGGTGGAGGAAGAGAGAGATATGGGGAGGGAGGGATGGAGTGATTGGGAGGGAGAGAGAGAGATCTGGAGGGAGGGAGGGAGAGATCTGGAGGGAGATAGAGAGATGGGGAGGGAGGGAGAGAGATGGGGAGGGAGGGAGAGATCTGGAGGGAGGGAGGGAGAGATCTGGAGGGAGAGAGAGAGATGGGGAGGGAGGGAGAGAGATGGGGAGGGAGGGAGAGATCTGGAGGGAGGGAGAGAGATGGGGAGAGAGGGAGAGAGGGAGGGAGTGAGAGAGAGGGAGGGAGGGAGGGAGAGAGATAGGGAGAGGGGAGGAGATGTGCCCTGGATAAGTAGAGACTAGGAGAAGGCAGCAGAGGGACTGGTAAGAAAAGTATGTTGGTATGAGATGGTAGAAGACCTTGTTGCAGCTGGTAGTTTGGAGAGTGCTGCAACAGAACCATAATGCAATATACATTCCCTCTGTATGACTTCTATTGAGCATTAAGGTGGCAGGTGGAGGAGATTTAGAGTATAACCACTCCTCCTTTTTCAATAAAAAAAACTTCTTATGCTGTACTTGTGCAAAGTTAAAGCTGTCCCAGAGTTATCCCAACGGTCGTCTTGATATTAGCCATTATTTTTCCTTAAGATAGCTGATAAGGTTCACTGGAAAGATCAGTCTTGATATGCAAAGCAGTCTCACACTGCAAGGGAAATTATTTTCTGATAAGAATATAGAGCAAGTACCTCTGGACTCTTGAGAGATCTTAAGGGTGTCTTAGATTCACCAAACAATTCACAGGGGGGGTTTGCCAGACCACTCCAACATGTAAATGTTTCCTGAATTAGATCACTGCCATCATGGCTATTAAAGCCATAGGGACAGACCTCCCCATCCCTATCATTACCAGAAGGAAACCAGGCTGCACAGACATGGTCTGGGGTGCCAGTTCTCATCTCAGCCTTCACCTAACTGGCTTCTATACAGAAACACAATAGCTGATGAGGACAGTGCATTAAACTTCCTAAACCATAGGGTTTTCTAGCCATGTTGCAAGAGTCTTGCAATTTTGATTCATCTTCTGAACTAGTGCTACAGAAAAGGGAGAAATTGCTATCCCTGTTTCACAGATGTTGAAAGAATGTTAAAAAAAAAAAAGCAGAAAAACGCTTACTACATTTCCCATCTATGCATACAGAGTATTTAGTAGGTCAGGGCTTTTTATCTTAGATACCAAGTTAAAGCCAGTATTTTGCCTTTTTCAGCTTTTCCCAACTTGTCCATAGTTCATTTTACCTTCTCTCAACTTAGTCCATAAAGAGATTTGCAATCCTTTCTGGAATGGAAGATGTTCTACAGCTACAAGCTGTTATAGCAACCAGCCTGCCTACTGCTCTCCTGGGCACCTGCACTATGCAGAGCTTGGTGTTCTCACTCTTAGCTTCAGGATTTGGTGTGACACTTCTGAAACACAGCAGACTAGAGAGAGGATATTTAAAAGAGATAAAAATCCTTAAGAGTAGCTTCAAAAACTTAACTTTTCCAAAGTTACTAAGAAGAAGAGTTGAGACCAAAAGAAATACAGATGTGTTAGAGTGAAGCACAGGCAGTAGGAAGGATGTAAAGTAGTCAGAATGACCTAGTAGCAGACACTAACATCTTCCCACCTTTTCTCCCCTGCTTTGGTTTTACACAGAGAAGAATGGGTTCCTCTGTAAAACCTGCTCTCCAGCTCACTTTCAGGATGCATGATCAGCCCTCATTCAGCAGATCAACCAAGTCTCTCTGATCTTGACCTGTGGAACAGGGGTGATACTTCCAAATACCTAAATGGTTCTTGAACATTTAAAACCCTTCATGGGTTCTTCCTTCCCTCCCACTGCAATATCAGTGTCTTTTCCTAGCTCCCTCTTACTTCTGCCACACAACACTCCTGAGATTTACTTTAAAGATGAGCCTGCTCTAGAATCACATCCTCCCCCATTCTTTCAGGAACAAAATAACATATATCCTGAGGTACACTTACAAAGATGCTTAAATGTATGTGTAATGGCTCATCATTCTGTATCTTTAAGAGATGAATAATAAATGTCAGAAGCTTCTTTAAATTCTCCTAACTCACTTAGGAATCACTTTCTCAAATCACTCTGGAAACGTCACCCAATGATTTATTCCTTTACTTATGCCCTTTTAAAAGCAGCCAAGTTGCATCTTTAAAGCTTGGGCTTTATTCCACCAATTTTGGGAACACAAGCCATTTGTGGCTCAATTCCCTTAGGCATGCAAGGGTCAAAGAATAAAAACATATGCTAATCCAGACAATTTCAGGGACAGTATTTGGGAATGAAGAAAGAGGAGGAAGAAGGTGCAAGGCCAAAATAATGACATTATTCCCCGAATAGTCTCAAATTTGAAGTTTATAAGGAGCTTTGTTCTGAATCAAAAGACTGTGATGAATCTTTTTGCCCAAGGCAGGAGGCAGAGGGACTAAAAAAACAACTCTAAACAAAGCTTCATCTTAGTGTGAGTTGTTTTTCTATCTGTGTCAGTAACCTACTGCTGCATCTGTAAGTCCGCAATGGTGGGACAAAGAATAATTCCCATTTTCACCTCTGAGCTTGATTTGTGCTGAAATATTAGAGTTAAGTTTAGAGCGGCTGAAGGACCATTCCAAGAAAGCTCTGAAAAAGGATTAAGTGGAATCCAACCCATCCCCAATCTTATGATTTTAGGCCAATGATACGAAACATCAAGTAAAGACTTCCAAAATACTTCCAAAAAAGTCACTGCACAGCGGCATTCTATGTAGTTCAATACTGTTTCTGTGAAATGAGTTCATGCACTTAAATTTAGGCATTTCAGACTAACTCCCACCGAAATCAGTAAAGATACAAGGATCCTCTGTCACAGAAACTGTGGGTTTGCCTTTATGATGTCTGGGTCAGCAAAAAGGTTGATGGCAAATTCCTTCCCTGCCCACTCTCTCTACCCTACCATGTTCTTGCTTGGAGCTTTGACTCCTGATGTCCACTGAGAGAAATTTTCTTTAAGATAGGTTGCTTACAGATTCCATCTGCTTTGCAGCAGCAGATGTCAAGCTCTTTCAGGAAGGATTTGGCAGCATCTTCTCCACCGTTTGGTGTTGATCAACCAGCATGGTTGCAGGAAACATTAAATAACAGAGACAGGCCAGACACAGCAGACCAGTCCCTCTATGACACAGGTAAATATGCACTTTGAAAAAAAGCCTTTATTCCCTCTCTTCTCCCTCTGTCCCTTACATCAAACACACACCTTGCATTGCCAGCAGGTTGGGACTCAAGTTCAGGCTTAGATCCAGCTTCCTTACACAGTGCAGAGGTACCCTGAGGCATTTGAGGAAAAGCTACAGTAAGACAAATCATCTTGCTTCCAACACAGAATACAGAAAAAGCAACAGCAAATCTGGATGGGGAGCAGTTGACCTTGTTACAATGTGTGGGGAGTAAGAACAAAACTAGGCTCCAGGCCTGCCCAAAGTTTGGCTCTAGACCTCCATGGCTTTATTCCTGCTGCAGCTACAAATATGTGAGTCTACAATTTAGTAATAATACACTTCTTGACTGACCTTTTCTGGCAAGTTAATGACAGAAGAGAGTAATAAGGACATGCTTTTTAATCTAACTTCAATTAATAATAGTATACAACTAATAGACGTCATACATTCAATAATTGTTTTTACTTAAAGCTCCTACCAGTTTACCCACTGAGACATCATGTCAGCAGCAGTTGCTGCTTATTGATAAGGCACCAGCAAGACATTTATTCATACTTTTCTGGCTAGTTTGTTTACCTTCTCCCAGAGCATCCATCACATGAGAACCTAAAGCACTGAGATATAAATTCATTTATATACACACACATTTTGGCTCAGCTGCCACAGAAGCTGGGATCATTATACATTTCTCAATAGAAAGCTAGCTCCCCTACAACTACACCCATTTATTTAAATTCATTGCAAGAGGAGCTTATTTATACCTTTTAATACCTAGAAATCCCAACCAGAATCAGTACCACTTTCTTCATGTTAAGAGGCATATGCATACCTGGGACCACATTCAGATAGGCTGAACACAAACTTTTTTCCTATATCTATGTGTGTCTCAGTTGCTTTTCAGAGGACTAAATAAAACACTGAAGAGGGAGAGAGTGAATAAGAAGCACTTTGGACTCCAAAAGGACTGAGTCAAGCAGGATATGACCTCAGACCATGGCCAAAGAGTTGAGGTATCCCTGCATCAGGTCCTGTAATGCTATGAGAGAAACAGGATGCCTCACCCAAAGTCACCCATCAGGGAACAGCATCCAGATTTTCTGTCACTCAGCACTGATCCACAGTACCCCTCAGCTATTATTGCCATTCAACCATCAATCTTTGTGGAGAACAAGGAACAGATAACCAGGGGTTAGGTTAGAGCTAAGATATCTAGAATGAAAATTAACTTTCTTTTTTTTCATATGAGCATTATTATTATCATTCCTTTTGATAGGGGGCAGGAGAGGCACATTCACAGTTATTTAGATAGTAGCAATTTAACCCTGGGGCAGCTAAAAACACCCTTCCTACTTCTTATCCTTATTTTGTTGGAAGGATTAGGTTCATCATTTTACATGGGAAAGATGAATGACCCAGTCCACTGGCAAGGTCTAAATTACAGCCCTTTGCATGCTGAAATCTTCCACCATTTACTCTTGTCACAAGCAGCACCCTGCAATCCATTTAGTTTCATTTACAGCAGATTAATTACTCTGATCTTTGGCTCTGCTGCCAAACAGGCCTGAGACAGACAAGAGATTAGGAGCAGCAAGTGCATTTGATGATGTCAATCACTGGACCTTGGGGATATTCTTAACTTCTTATGTGCCAGAGCACCACAAATGAAACCTGTCTCCTGCTTCTGGATGCCAATGTCCACACCAACTGTGTTGTTGCCAAGCAAGCCCTACACATAGCACCCACAACTGCCCATAAATGAAAATAAAATAAGTAAATTATTTGCTTTCCAAACTTATTTTCAAATCTTACTCCACTCCGCATCTGACAATTAGATTTATTTTCTTTAGGTTAAGTTTTAAAGGCAAAATCCTTAATGTAAAGGTCATACTGCTCAAATTGCTACTCTAGCAATTGTATTGCCTTATTGCTGTTCACATACCATTACCCAGTGGGCTCTGCAGCATCATTACTTTGCTTTCAAGACTCCATCTCTTTTTCTTAGAGCAAGCTATAGTCACTCTGAATAGGGAAATGAACAGCTAAATTCAACTACTGCCTGCCCTATTCTCCAATAGAAAGGTCTCTCTCCCATTCACCTCTATCAGGAGTAAATTCAACTGAATGCCCACCCAGAACTGAGATTTTGTCCAGAAGAGAGAGAAGACAGTTTTCTTTCCAAGGCACAAGCATTGTCTGTGGCTGGAAGCTAAGAACTACTTTTGTCCATCTTCCAAACAAAAGGAGAAGAAACTATTCACACATCAGCTGTCACACAACGATTCACACATCGTTGGACTTCCTCAGTACAGAAAGCAAGGCTGAAAGGAAGGGAAGGCAGTTAAATTAGAAGGTCTGGTTGGGCTCATCTGCAATACTTCACTCCCAACTCAGCAGTGCTCAAGAGCATGATGGGAGTTGGACTCCTTGCTATTTCCAGGGTACCACCTGGCAGAATCACAGGACTTCTCATGTCATCTAGCCTCAGTGCCAGTCTCTTCCTGCAGCACTACGCAAATCCTTAGGATTTCTTTCTCCTCCATGAATTTTTCATGGGGACTTCAAGGTTTACTGCAGCAAGTTAGACATTTCCATTAAAGAGAACACCCTGAGTGGAATCAGAAGCATCTTTTCAGTCTCTGTTCAGGAAGTCCTTCTGCAGAGTTGGCTACTGCTTGTGGAAAATTATTTTCCAGAGCACATCCAGACCCTCTTCCTGTAGCCATATGCTAAAGAAAAAATAATAATCATGCTTCATAGTCTGAAAGGCCTAAACCAATTTGAAAGTCTGTCATTTTTCATTTCTCACAACTGTAAAAAAATATTAAAATAAGTTCCCTGTTACAAAAAGAAATTAGATTTTTCAAAAGCAAGCAACAAAGGGAAATTTGCAGAACTGAGTCATTTCTTCCAGCATGTTTCTTGAAAATAATGATCTCCCTCCTCCAGAAAACCCACTTCTTCCAGAAAAAAAAAAGTGTATCCATGTAGATAATTCCCACCTTCATTTTTAACTATTGCTTGTTACAGTTGGGATTAAACACAAATGTGTACCAACAAGAGCAGTTTCTGGCATTCATCTATTACAATAAGCACTCCCACATCACTTTACATTTTGAGCAACATCTCTGACCAGTCTTTCCTTTTCTCTTCCATTTACACAACTACTTTAGAATTAATTTTGTTTAGTAGCTAATAGCTAGTACAATGGACCCACTGATTTCAGATGGTGCGCTACCACATTAAGAAATCCATACACAAAAGCACACTTTCTCAAATCCTTTCCTATATTTTGTTCTATTCAGAACACCTGATTGCATTGGGTTTCAAGAAACATTATTAGCTTTCATTGGAGATCATTTCTTTAAAGGAAACCTTGCCAGAGATGGAATCCAGTTATTTCAAACTCTGTCAACACTTTTCTAACTTCCTATGTCAGGTTTCTATGTGCGTGAGAGGAGCTTTAAGTGTTTTGATCTCCTTAGACAGAAGACCCTGCATGAATCTGTATGATTATTAACAGTACTGTGTAATGTTGTATACCTGTGAATTTCTATGCATGACACTCCAGGCATATGAATGTGTGCAGAAACATATATGCAATGTTGTACAAAAACACATGCTTAGCAATTACATAGTGCCTGTTAGTCAAAAGTTTTGAAAAACTCTCCAAAGCTAAAGGAAGCCTCAGAACATAAATATCACAGGTAGAAAGAGGAGCCAAATGACTCATGCTCAGTGCTAACTGCTAGGTCATACTCAACCATCTGATGTGTATGGTTGTATCCACACCAGTCTACCAGCCACCTTCGTCTCTAGCCAGGTTTTTTTGTTTCTCAAGTACATGTGTGAGTATGTAAACAGACAAGGGTGAGTGCTTAAGGAGTTCACCAAATACCTAACCATTTCATGCTCTTCTGACCAACACGAATATCTTTTTTTCCTCCTTCCCACCCTTTATTCTCACATGCCCAACCTGCTCAATTCACTCAGAAGGGGTCTTATAAAACCAATCTAAAAACTGAAGCATGCATTTATGTACTGCTCCTTTTCCAAGGCCATGAAGAAGTAAAAAAAGAAGTTTGACATACTGATGTGTGCCTTCTCTCCATGCTCCCCCCACCCCTTAACACAGATCTTCCAAAAGCAGCAGATGCACAAGTGCCATAATGAGACGTGGGGATTTGCTCTGGGAAAGTTGTTTTTAAATGGCTGAATACATTGGACGGTAAAAGCTTGCCTATGCCACCAACACACACCTCCCTCTTACTGTTATCTTAGGGTTTCTGCAGCTTATTTTATAAAAACGTTTCAGGTTTTTGCCCACCTGAGTTGGGGCTTCCTCTTGGTGGATGCTTTCCAGATATGGGCGGTCTCCCATGGTGCAGAGCCTAGAAGACAATTATGGGAGCAAAACTGGGGAAGGCAAAAAAAAGTGGCTTGACAGAGCTTTCTCAGTTTGATTGTTTGAAAGATTATCCCTCTTCTCTCCCCATCTCCAGCTGAAGAAACATGCTACAGAAGTTACCCATATCAAAGTTATAAAAACTGGCTATCATGTTAGACACTACATACCCACAACAACAGGGGGTTGCCCAGCTCCTCCAACATTATCATCTACAGGTAAGAAATGGACGGTTATCAGGAAGTTTTACTGTTCCCCATATCTGGTAACCTGGAAACCAAATCCAGGTCTCTCAATTCCCTCCCCACCCCAAAAAATCCAACAAACAAGCAGAAACAAGTGTCCTGGTTTCCACCTTGGAGTTGCATGATTCACCTCTAACCTCTGAGGTGGCCACAGAGAATTGACTTGTCTCATACAGGAGATTTGCAGAGATCAAGGTAAGGATGACTCCTTTGCTTCCCCAGGGGAAATCTGGAACCTCTCTACAGTCTATAAAAACTGTTGCATGAAGCCTGTGCACTCACCATTGCTTTCATGGGTACCTTCTATGTCACTGCAAGACTACTTCAGCCCCAGAGAAACAGCTGTCTCCGAGCCCCACTGCATTGCTATAGCTGCTCAGGAGACAGCGTGTTAAGTCCTAAATAATGGTACTCCATCTTGCACCTAGATCCCTTCTGACTTATTTTCAAAGGACAGATCTTGGTTTCTGAACAGTGGCAGATTCTGTACATTTAAATATGAAGGGGGAAATCAAGAGCAATTTTAAGGGCATGTGGATTTGGTCTTCTGCCAAAGTTCTTTATTCTATAACAAACACTTCCTTTTAAGCCACTTTGGTCTGAACCCAATATCAATAATGCAGGTTAAATTTCACATGCTTAACAATATTTAACCCTGGAGCCTCTTCTTGAACCATTGAACACCAGACAGTACATCAGCCCAGGGTACTGGGATAGGAGGTGAAAGCTGGGAAGGCAGCCCACCAATGGGTAACTAAAAAGACAATGGAAAACCTTGACCTATGCTGTATGAATTCAGCGTTACAAACAGTAGAACATTACCTTCTCTTTCAGGCTGTTTGTAGTCATGTTTAAATAATCAATAATTCATCACTTACAGCGAGAATGTTAAATACAGAAAGCAGCAGAATGTAAATTGAAATAGCTAATCCTTTTTAGTATGATCCATTAACAACAAAATATTAAAGGTAAATGGGAGAATGAGAAGAGACTTCATGGGCGAGTGCATTGGCCTTTTACCTCTGAGGAAAGGTCTGTACTCAAAGCTTCATTAGGTTAGAAGCATAAGTGGGTCACACAGGCCTAACAGACATTTGTCCATATCACAAAACCAGTGACAAGCTGCAAGTACAACCTAGAGCCTCAGATAAAGCTGAGGTTATGAGAGGACCCTGTTAAGTCTGTGCATCCCCCAAGCTGTATGTGGCACTGAGTGTGCTGCTTTGTTTCTTCAGCTCTGCCACCCATCTGCAAGGGAACAGTAACTCCTGTGCATCTCCATGGTGCTGGAAGGATTAGCGAGTTAAACCAAATGCTTGGGGATTGTCGTTATGGGGAAGGGAGAGGATATTACAAGTGGAAATGACACTATCTAAAATACTGATGTCACTGTGTATGAAAACTGGGATGTAGCTGAGCTGGAGAGTAAAGTAGCAAGAGAGGATGGAGCTTAGGATGCAGTTTTAAACTTTTACTGTGTTTTCATTTAAAATCCAAACAGAAAAGATTAAAACCCTAACAGAACAGTATGGTGTCAGAGGCAAAGTAACTCCCTGTTGATTTGGGATGATGACCTCCAAACCCTTAAAACAAATCAAAGTATCAACTGTCCCATTTTAACCAGGATACTGAAAGCGGGCATCATAACCTTTCAGCGCTTAAGCTTAACCTATTCAAATAGAACACTGACATCACTACAGATGTTCTCTGCAAGGCCAGAGGTTTGGTGCTAGAATAATGTTTTCTTTCCATTGTTTGTTGAAATACTAGAATTCTAAAGAAGCAGAAAGTATTATCAGAGCAATATATCAGAATGGGGGCTGAGGGGGCTTTTTGGGGGGTTTGGGTGTATTCCTGAGACTCTGCTTATTCATCATCTCTCCAAAACAACTTATTTACTCCAAGATTTGGGTGCTCATGATTGCGATACCTCCCACCCCACCACCACTTTGGTTCTGAAATCTGTGCTCTGAAGCCATTTCTTTCTAGGCAGTGCTCCAGAACAAAGCATTTCTACTGGGAAATGACAACTGCAAACAAACATAGCATCTACTTAGCAACAGAAAGAAAAAGAAAGAAGTGGGTTTTCTTTTAGTTTTTATAAAAGGTGCAATAATCGCTTACCTGAAGAGTAGTATAAGTGCTTGTCATAAAACATCATAAAACAATACAGTCCTATAAAACCAAACATGTCAAAGCTCTATTTATTCCTTTCATTAACCTGATCTAAACCCAAGAAGTTTCTAATGGAACATGCATTGAATTGATGAGTCTTCCTCCAGCCCCTCAACTTACCCAAAAGAGATAGAATATAAATATATCTACACTTTACAGTCAGTCTTAATTTGTTCAAATATTGGAAGAGCTTAAAAACCCACTCGTGCAGGGGTCCTCAAACTTTTTAAACAGGGGGCCGGCGTGCGGATGAAGTGGCAGGCAGTCATCTGCGGCTGCTTGGTTCCCCCCCCCCAACCCCCGGCGGGGGGGGGGGGGGGGCGGAGGGGGGTTTCTGTAAATACCGGGGGCCGGATTGAGGACCCTGGGGGGCCATATCCAGCCCGCGGACTGTAGTTTGAGGACCTCTGCACTAGTGCCTCATGGAAAACTGACAAATATTTTATTTGGAGAGATTTTGGCTGCTTATGTCCTTGTTTTTCCTGTGGTGTTACCTTCCCCCGCAGCAAGGGCTCATTCACATTGGGGACACGAGAGTTTTATTGACATTTGCTGAGGAAGGGCCCTGCCACCTGGCACAAACCACCCCCCTGCTAGTGGGGAACTGTTCCACACAGCCCTCAATTGTGGTATAAATAGTCAGGTAAACTACACCCACCTTTTTCAAGACCTCCCCACCCACCACAAAAAAAAAAATGCCATGCTTTATTCCCCAAGAGAAATATATTTATCAGATTTAATTAGCACATTCTCCCTGACCTCTATAGTGTTTATCACAGGTTTTCCCCTGTTTAGTTTCATCCCCAGTCCTTTATGAACCCCAGTTCAGAACCCACCTCCCAGTAACTAGATTTTTTTCAGAGGTCTTGCTGCATAAGGTTATATAGGAGGAAGACAGGATGCGATCACTGGAAGGGAAGGGACCACTGAAGGAAGAGCCACCCCTCAAATTTTAAGCACGGATCTTTGTGATGCCAATGGCTGTTCAAAAAGAAATGGATGTATTTGATCTAGCTCAACCTGGGAAGAACAGGCAAACATGCTGCACTTCATAGCTTTATCTCTACCAGAAAGCAAACATTAGCAAGGGTGCTGCTCTATGGAAGGCAGCAAGAGTATATAAGGAGATGGTGTTTGAGCATTTAACCACCACAATCCAAGCATGATTTGGCAATAAATATACTAGAGGTCTCATTTACCCTATAGCTTTAGACAGCACAGCTGCTACTCCAGTTCTGGTAGAAATTTTCAAGCACAGGCATGCTTGGTGAGGGGCAGGGATCACTACTCTAGATGGGCAAGAGGCACTGTCTCAAATTCAGCAGTGCACTCTGTACACAAGCTCTCCAGACACTCTCCTTTGCTGGTCTGCACACTGAATCCTAACCAAGATAGCTGATGGGTGCATCAGCATCTGAGAAATAAGAAATATTTGGCCCATACAAGCTCTGTCAAGCAGTACTTGAGGGGCTGACTGTTTTCTCAGCAACCAGGAATGTAGATCAGTTTTAACTGCCCAGCTGTAAAATTCATCCTACCCAAACCCTCCTTATATATTTTTTTCCACCAACTGTCTGTATGAGACTGAGAAGACAATCTTCAAAAGAAGCCTGTCTTTTCTTCTGTCCATGATGAAAACAGCCATGAGTGTTTAGAGATGCTACTTACATATATCTAAAGATGGGAAGAGAACAGGATGGTCTATACAGGAATAGAAATGATGGAAATAATCAATAACTACACGTTCTCAGGCAAGAACATTAACCTCTGAATGAATTGCCAGTGATTTAGTCTAAGCCTATTTTGACAAACATCCTCCTTGGGCATAAAGACCAATAGGAACCCAATAGAACTCTAGTTCTCTACTGAAAAGCCCACACTCTGACCTCCAAAATCAGATCTCAAATATTCCTTATTTCTCAAGCAGCCAATCAAATATAAACAAGTACAAAACCAAATACAAATTGTCTTAATGTCACACTGCCTGCAGTGCAATGGCAAGGTGATCCCTTCCCTCCCATTACCCACCCCAATAATTCTTTTATATGGAGAGTGAAATAATCAGGAACAATAATTAAAAAAACAAGAAGAAATTAACTATATAAGTTTGGGGAAAACTAAAGACAAAAGCAAACCTGGTAGAGATGCTAACAGATACAGTACCGGTATATTAAAGCCCACACATGTATTAATAATAAACTAAATAATGGTCCCTTGCACAGCACACAATTTACCACACAGTAGCCTGATGCTATGGTGCACAGTGGGTCCACACCACAAAGAAGAACATAGCTTGTGAAGTAGGAGAGTTGTTATTGTTGTTGTTGTTTTTATTATTATTATTATTATTATTATTATCATCATCATCATCATCATCCAGTTCAGTGACTTTACACTGTGTTTAGGGAGACACTAAGGTTTCAGAGTACAGCTCCAGGAATCAAAAAATCTCCAGGCCAGCAATGCTGCTGATTACATCCTATAAATCCAGGCAAGTCAATCAACTTCAGTGCTGTGGGAGACCATACTGTGAGCTGACTGTCTCAAAGCTTGTTTACATTCCTGCCGAGCTTGAGCTCGGTGCAAGGCTCCCTGGCAGTTTAACTGAACTCAGCAGTTGTGGACCAGACAAGGAGCAAACAGCCACCTGAAACCAGACATCAGCCAGGGTCAAGGAACGGCCACATCGTTCTGGAGGACATGTCCAGAAACAAACGACAACCTCAACCTGCAGAGGCATGCACAGTCCATGGCAAAGGACCACGTGGCCGTTGCATGTGCCCCTCGGAACCAGCATACTGAGACAGGGAGCATGTGCAGAAGTGAAGTACGTGCCATTGTCCGGGAAACGGTTTCCCGAATGCCCTATAAAAGACTGCACAACTGAATAGTGAGGGGCGCGATCCGGAGACCCCCATCACCGACACTCAAGGAAACTATGGACCAATGGGACACCACTGGATCCATGGTGGTGACTGTCCCTTGTAACTCTATCCCGACTGCTTGCTAGGTTTCCTTCTTTTCTATCCTTCCTTGCCTTTCCTATTGCTCTTTTCTTATGAACACTTTGTTCCAATAAACTTCCTTGATTGGCAGCATTTGGCCTTGTTTGTGTCTTAATCTTATTCTGGGTATAACAATGAATCTCCCTGGCTTGGGCTTTCCCAAACTGGATCAACTGCCCATCTCCCCAAAGCATTAGATGTACCAATAAGCGGCATTACTCCACAGCAGCACTGCTCAGGCCTTTAACTAGTGCTGTGGCTCAGCCTTCAGGGATTAAACTAATCTTTCTGCTTTGAAATGCACACCTTCCCAACTGAGCTGGAGGATGTTCTCCATCAGCAATACAAGCCAATGGAAACATTTGTTCATACCTAAAGTACTTTTTCTTTCCTCAGAGCATTCTGGCAAGACAAGAAGTTATCTTAGATTTCTAAATAGGGAAACCAAGGTATGGTGTTAACTGGAAAGAGGCTGAGGCTGTGGGGAGGTGAATCCATAGCTACTGCATCCATGTCCTGCCTTAACAGCTCAAAGATTATCAAAAACCAGGGATAAAGTCAGAAGCCTGAGGTCAGATAGTTTGTCCCTGACTGCTAAGCATGAAGCCTCCTTGACTGGACTAGCCAACCCTGACCTCTGGCAACATAAGCTCTTCTTGACAGCAGGTCATCCGTAGGCTAGACCACATTTTGACTTCTAGACAGACATTCGCACTGTCTTTAACAATGTTTTGTACTATGTCTATTTGTGCCCAGAACAAATGGATGCAAGATGTTCACATCTGCAAATCCACAGGAGTCTAAACTGGTCACAACCATTCTGGAAGCTGCTATGTTCCAGGGTAAACACTCCCCCATGAAGAGGCTCTGTTTAGAGAGGTGAGCTGCAACCAAATAAAGTTTTTAAAAAACCAAAACAATACATCCACAAAACACACACACACCATCCTATAAAACACCATTTTGGCCTTATGCTAAGAGACAGCAAATGGGGCAACTAGTCTCACAAAAAAAACAACAACAAAAAAAACCCTTCAACTACCCTTTTAGGGGTCCAATCCTATGGATTTTAAACTTAACCAATGATAAAGTTGCTGACTGTCTATGCAGTCCAGCCTATATCTGCTTGCAGACTGTTGTTTTCTCCAGCAGCTCAACTTCACTGACTGAGCTTACACTCTATCCTGAGCTTTAGCTGTTCAAAAAGCCCTCTGTTCTTTGAGTCATTGCCTCAAAGAAACTAGCTAAGTGTCGCGACGGAGGGAAGACACAGTCGCTCAATATGAGTGATCAGCAGACTTCGTTTATTGTCTCTTACAGTCACCTTTTATGCCTTGTTATAATTAGCTCATACATATTACAAAAGTTAAGCTCATTATTGGTTAGTTGCCTAAATACCAAGCCCACCCCTAGTTTCTCTTCTGTAGTTTTCTGTTCCCACCTGCAACATTCTTTTCCCACCAAAATCTTCCTGTTATTGTGTAACAAGGACAGCCAAAGACAGTGTATTTTGCTTTACTTCAGATAAGCTGAGAGCAATGTGCATTTTTGTCCAGCCAGCTGGACTATGTCTATGTGACCCTTTTCAGCTAGCCAGTTATCCACAATTCCCCCGTTTTTATTTTGGGCGACATAGGCTTGGTTGACCATTTTCAATAACAGCATTTTAACACAGGAAAATACACAGCCAACTTATAAAATCTCAGTTCAGAAGTATAATTCCTGAAATACTTGAAAAATAAAGTTAGCTTGAAGCTTTAATTTAGATGCTCTTTCTGTTCCAGTGATATAAAAAGTTTAAAAAATTCAAAGGTAATTTTAAAGTTCTGAACATGGACTAATGCAAGCTCAAAACCCAAAAAGAAACCAAATTGATGTTTGACTAGGAATATTTGCAAATATTTTAGTGGAAAATCCCTGACCATTAACAATTTTCTGTCCAAATAACAACTGCCCTTATGCAACCAACCAGTCCATACATTTTCTGAAAAATACCTCATTGATATCAAAGAATTAACAAAGGGGAAAAATTAGTTCTAAGCTATATACATTCATAAGTGGATTTTTCAATAGTTACATACAGATTTACACACTAAGCCATAATGGCTTGTAGGTGATACACACAAGAAGAGTACGTTGCTTATCTGTCTGAATGTCTATGCTAAATTTGACAACTATGCCACAAGCCAAGCCTACATGGGTGCTGTATGTTATGCACGTTCCTTAACAAACAGAAGTATAATAGACAAATTCCCAAGATCTAGTCCCCAACCTAATTATATTATTTTATAGCCAATTAAGGAAAATAACACAAATGTGCATATCTGCATGTGCACACACCTTTTAGTTCAGAACCAATCTGTGATAAAAGGCCTTAGCCTTATGGCATCATCGAATCTTAACGAGTACAGTAATTAAAAATGCAGTCTTACTGTAAGTGCGATTTATGCTGACATTCCCTCAAATGCTACACGTGAGAATTTCTCGCTCAACTGCCTCAAGTTAAAATAGTAGTATTTGTTAATATGTATTAAAAAATCATTAATTCTCTACAATAGCAGTTGACTTCCATAACACTATGTAAGCAAAAGAGGCCTAAGATGGGTTTTCTGAATACTAACAATTTATTTTAGACTGTCTAAACTCAGGTCTTGAAAGATTTCACTCTGCCAGACGTAGAAACACTGTTGCACTCCAGTTGTGATATCCCTTTTCCCAAGTTGTCACATGCACATCTTGCTCAAGCAACATTATTGTTAAAGTTTCTCTCTGCTACATAAAAGCATATTGCACTTGTAGATATAAAGACAGCACTCTTACTTAGATTACTACCTTATTACCTCATAACTCTTAGTATACCTTGTATCTCTGATTTCATCACTTCAAAAATTCACCAGAAGCAGATAAAACCACAGCCTCAGATTAAACTACACCTTAACTGCTGATTCAAATAAAGGCATTCTCTTCCAGATATGCCTAATGCTTACAAATAATTTTGGCTGGTTTTGATCAAGAAACTATTATTACAATAATGATCAAAAATAATAATCCCATTTGCAAAATGCCTTTAAGCCAGCCTCCTAGTCCCAACCAATTTCCACATTCAGAATACAGCATAAATACAGAATACAGAATAAATTATCTCCATCAAGGCAAAAAGGCTTCTTTTTAAACACAGAAATGTTTGCTAGTTCAAGGCAGAAACCCATTTCTTGTAGGTGACATCTGAAGCTTTTTTTTTTTTTTTTTTTTTTTTTTGGTGGGATTGTAATCAAGTCCGTATTTTTCCTTGAGAAGCTTAAGCTGTTCCTCTTGTTTCAGGAGTGTTTCCAACTCTGATTTGTCGACTAGGTCCATATTTCCCAAAGATATCATACATTTCCTCCGCTGTGATTTTATACGGCAGGTTCCGAATATAAAGGGTCCGATTGACCTCGGGGCAGCCAGATGTCAGCTCGCTTGGCCGCTTGCATCGCCATGGCGCCGATCGGAGCGGGGGGGGTGGAGGGGGGGGGGGTGCAGCCTCGGAGAGAAACCGCGGCCGGGAAGGGGCCTGCCGGGCCGCGCCGCCGCTCGCCGCTGCCGCGGGGGTCCCGGATGCTATCCCATACGCTAATAACCCGGGTAATTCCTTTTTACAATCTATGTCCCGAACGCTCCGCTTTTCTAAAAAGCATATGAGCGAATCGTACGTCGCTTGTCTCTCCATACCTTCGTCAGCGCTGTTGCAGCCTTTGCGAGACTTCGGCGACGTGTGGCCGGCGGGACCCTCTGTAGGTGCTCCCGGGCGCGGGGACTGTGCCCTTCCGCCTCCTGCGCTGCTTTCAGGACCGGTACCCGAATCTCCGTCGAACCGTGGCTCGCAGGTTCAGCCCTCTCTAGGGTCCCTGTTCGGGCGCCATTTGTCGCGACGGAGGGAAGACACAGTCGCTCAATATGAGTGATCAGCAGACTTCGTTTATTGTCTCTTACAGTCACCTTTTATGCCTTGTTATAATTAGCTCATACATATTACAAAAGTTAAGCTCATTATTGGTTAGTTGCCTAAATACCAAGCCCACCCCTAGTTTCTCTTCTGTAGTTTTCTGTTCCCACCTGCAACATTCTTTTCCCACCAAAATCTTCCTGTTATTGTGTAACAAGGACAGCCAAAGACAGTGTATTTTGCTTTACTTCAGATAAGCTGAGAGCAATGTGCATTTTTGTCCAGCCAGCTGGACTATGTCTATGTGACCCTTTTCAGCTAGCCAGTTATCCACAGCTAAGTACACTAGATCCTCCTGAATTACCTCTCCTGATCATAAGCTTCCTAGTTCAACACACTGGTTTAGAAAAATATACTAGCATACTTTGAAAGCCCCTTCCAATTTTTCCTCAGTGAAAGGCATTCACTCAGGCACGCTGCTCAAACTCACCCAAGTTGCCTGCTTAAAGTTCCTCTACCACTTCAGTTCATTGCTGCTTCTTTCTCCAGCACCCACTGCAGCTACTGGGAAGCACTGCTGTTTGGTTACCCACCTAATGCACATCACCCCAGCAGTGGCTGAATATCAGTGCAAAGGCTAAAGGTTTCCTCTGTGCATATGCACAGTTTCATAAAGCACTTCAGGATCAAAAGGTACCAGTGAAACGCAAGGTTATTATAAAAGCCCAGAGTTTCCTCACAGCCAGCTTGTCAACTAATTACAGTTGTGTGATTTGCTGAGAAGTTCTGGTATCAAGAGCAAAACTCCATGGTATGATCTGACACTGACAATGCTGTAGCCTGGAATGCTGCCATTTTTTATGGTTTCAGGACTGGCTTTGAACTGGATGTGAACTTGCATAGATATGTGACTGATGCACAAGTCAAGTGCACCAGTGCAGTGATCCACTACACTTTCCATCACTTTACACTTAAATGCATGCCAAGCCTTCATAAATTACATTTGCTGCTTTCCAGTCTGCCTCAGATGAGAGCACAGTTGACCTTAGCGTCACCCATGCCAGCAACGCAGAGCACAGGCAGCAGCTTGGATGGAGGACTGGCTCAGCAAAGTTTTTCCTTCTGAAGAAGTCAAACTCTCTTTCTCCCTTGCCCTCCCTGAAAAGCTGCAGGTAATCTGCAGCAGGGATGGACTGACAGTGTAGACCTTGAGAAGAAAATTATTTGTCTGGATCTGGAGTTACTTAGGAAGAGTCCAGGACAAAGCCAGAAGCAGAACTTGATCACATTAATCTCAGTGCACCATCTCAGACTGTAACACTGGCCTTCTCTTGAGAAAGGACTGGTATATCAGCACCAGATGTTCTTTCTTTGATCTTGCCTAGTCTGACACACATGGATAACACCTCCAAGTGGGTGACTGCATGGGTTAATCAAGGAAAGGAAAGAGCACCACATCTTCCAGCTTCTTATTTTAAGTGCTCTAAGGACTCATCTCCATTTCTTTGCACTCTGTACAAGAAACATCAGAGGTTGAGGGTCTTTTCCCTCCCCCTCTTTCCTCACAATCACTTAAAAAGAGATTGTTCTGGCTTTTAACAGGTAGTTTATGAAAGGAATTAAATGCCAGGGTTGTCTGCAATAGCAGGGGGGCAGACTCAGTGACCCAGGGGGTCCTTTCTAGGTCTGTGTCAGCCTATGACTAACGTCAATAATAATTATTTCATCCCAGCTTTTACATGTAGGCAGGAGAGCAAACAACAAGTTAATGAGAACAAGAAACTGGAAAGCTGGAGGGAGAAGAGTGGAAGAGAACAACAAAGCACAGACATAATGTTTGGTGCAGGGAAAGCAAGCATTCAACTTGGACAACAATATGATTTACAAGGCTATTCATTTCCACCTGTACTCCCACGTACCTGAAGGGAATAGAATTTAAGTGTCCTAGTTCTGGCTTTGTAAGTGATTTGATAAATTGTTTTCTTTGCTTGCCACCAGTCACCCAAAACAGGTAAAATATTTCATTTCAGAAAGGAAAACATTTACATGAGGACTTGACCTTTAACTCAATGTCAGAAGCTCCCCAGGTGGGAGGCAAGACTGATGGGAGCTTTAGCAGAGTCTAGAAATCTCCTGGAGTAATTACTGTCTCCATGGCAACAAAACACTGACATGGGAAGGGGGGGGGGAAGGAAGGAGGGGGTTATGGACCTAAAAAGCATACAGGTTCCCACCTACATACAACTTCCAGCCCTTAATGAGGCCTGGGTCACTCTCCTGGGGTGAGAAGGGTTTGGACAGCCCAAATGGGCTTCTCCCTTGGCTGAATGGGGGATCTAACATGGATGCACCTTCAGAATACCACACTGCAAGGCAGGACCCCAGGAGATAAACAGGATTGTTGCGACGGAGGGAAGACGCAGTCGCTCAATATGAGTGATCAGCAGACTTCGTTTATTGTCTCTTACAGTCACCTTTTATGCCTTGTTATAATTAGCTCATGCGTATTACAAAAGTTAAGCTCATTATTGGTTAGTTGCCTAAATACCAAGCCCGCCCCTAGTTTCTCTTCTGTAGTTATCTGTTCCCACCTGCAACATTCTTTTCCCACCGCAATCTTCCTGTTATTGTGTAACAAGAACAGCCAAAGACAGTGTATTTTTGCTTTACTTCAGATAAGCTGAGAGCAATGTGCATTTTTGTCCAGCCAGCTGGACTATGTCTATGTGACCCTTTTCAGCTAGCCAGTTATCCACAATTCCCCCGTTTTTATTTTGGGCGACATAGGCTTGGTCGACCATTTTCAATAACAGCGTGTTAACACAGGAAAATACACAGCCAACTTATAAAATCTCAGTTCAGAAGTATAATTCCTGAAATACTTGAAAAATAAAGTTAGCTTGAAGCTTTAATTTAGATGCTCTTTCTGTTCCAGTGATATAAAAAGTTTAAAAAATTCAAAGGTAATTTTAAAGTTCTGAACATGGACTAATGCAAGCTCAAACCCGAAAAAGAAACCAAACTGATGTTTGACTAGGAATATTTGCAAATATTTTAGTGGAAAATCCCTGACCATTAACAATTTTCTGTCCAAATAACAACTGCCCTTATGCAACCAACCAGTCCATACATTTTCTGAAGAATACCTCATTGATATCAAAGAATTAACAAAGGGGAAAAATTAGTTCTAAGCTATATACATTCATAAGTGTTTTTTTCAATAGTTACATACAGATTTACACACTAAGCCATAATGGCTTGTAGGTGATACACACAAGAATAGTACGTTGCTTATCTGTCTGAATGTCTATGCTAAATTTGACAACTGTGCCACAAGCCAAGCCTACATGGGTGCTGTATGTTATGCACGTTCCTTAACAAACAGAAGTATAATAGATAAATTCCCAAGACCTAGTCCCCAACCTAATTATATTATTTTATAGCCAATTAAGGAAAATAACACAAATGTGCATATCTGCATGTGCACACACCTTTTAGTTCAGAACCAATCTGTGATAAAAGGCCTTAGCCTTATGGCATCATCGAATCTTAACGAGTACAGTAATTAAAAATGCAGTCTTACTGTAAGTGCGATTTATGCTGACATTCCCTCAAATGCTACACGTGAGTATTTCTCACTCAACTGCCTCAAGTTAAAATAGTAGTATTTGTTAATATGTATTAAAAAAATCATTAATTCTCTACAATAGCAGTTGACTTGCATAACACTATGTAAGCAAAAGAGGCCTAAGATGGGTTTTCTGAATACTAACAATTTATTTTAGACTGTCTAAACTCAGGTCTTGAAAGATTTCACTCTGCCAGACGTAGAAACACTGTTGCACTCCAGTTGTGATATCCCTTTTCCCAAGTTGTCACATGCACATCTCGCTCAAGCAACATTATTGTCAAAGTTTCTCTCTGCTACATAAAAGCATGTTGCACTTGTAGATATAAAAGACAGCACCCTTACTTAGATTATTACCTTATTACCTCATAACTCTTAGTATACCTTGTATCTCTGATTTCATCACTTCAAAAATTCACCAGAAGCAGATAAAACCACAGCCTCAGATTAAACTACACCTTAACTGCTGATTCAAATAAAGGCATTCTCTTCCAGATATGCCTAATGCTTACAAATAATTTTGGCTGGTTTTGATCAAGAAACTATTATTACAATAATGATCAAAAATAATAATCCCATTTGCAAAATGCCTTTAAGCCAGCCTCCTAGTCCCAACCAATTTCCACATTCAGAATACAGCATAAATACAGAATACAGAATAAATTATCTCCATCAAGGCAAAAAGGCTTCTTTTTAAACACAGAAATGTTTGCTAGTTCAAGGCAGAAACCCATTTCTTGTAGGTGACATCTGAAGCTTTTTTTTTTTTTTTTTTTTTTTTTTTTTGGTGGGATTGTAATCAAGTCCGTATTTTTCCTTGAGAAGCTTAAGCTGTTCCTCTTGTTTCAGGAGTGTTTCCAACTCTGATTTGTCGACTAGGTCCATATTTCCCAAAGATATCATACATTTCCTCCGCTGTGATTTTATACGGCAGGTTCCGAATATAAAGGGTCCGATTGACCTCTGGGGGCAGCCAGATGTCAGCTCGCTTGGCCGCTTGCATCGCCATGGCGCCGATCGGAGGGCGGGGGGGGTGCCGCCTTGGAGAGAAACCGCGGCCGGGAAGGGGCCTGCCGGGCCGCGCGCCGCCGCTCGCCGCTGCCGCGGGGGACCCGGATGCTATCCCATACGCTAATAACCCGGGTAATGCCTTTTTACAATCTATGTCCCGAACACTCCGCTTTTCTAAAAAGCATATGAGCGAATCGTACGTCGCTTGTCTCTCCATACCGTCGTCAGCGCTGTTGCAGCCTTTGCGAGACTTCGGCGACGCGTGGCCGGCGGGACCCTCTGTAGGTGCTCCCGGGCGCGGGGACTGTGCCCTTCCGCCTCCTGCGCTGCTTTCAGGACCGGTACCCGAATCTCCGTCGAACCGTGGCTCGCAGGTTCAGCCCTCTCTAGGGTCCCTGTTCGGGCGCCATTTGTTGCGACGGAGGGAAGACGCAGTCGCTCAATATGAGTGATCAGCAGACTTCGTTTATTGTCTCTTACAGTCACCTTTTATGCCTTGTTATAATTAGCTCATACATATTACAAAAGTTAAGCTCATTATTGGTTAGTTGCCTAAATACCAAGCCCGCCCCTAGTTTCTCTTCTGTAGTTATCTGTTCCCACCTGCAACATTCTTTTCCCACCGCAATCTTCCTGTTATTGTGTAACAAGAACAGCCAAAGACAGTGTATTTTTGCTTTACTTCAGATAAGCTGAGAGCAATGTGCATTTTTGTCCAGCCAGCTGGACTATGTCTATGAGACCCTTTTCAGCTAGCCAGTTATCCACACAGGATGAGAGCAGTCTCCACCCCTTCTCATTGCTCAGCTTTCTGCTGAGGCCCTCAAACAAAGGGTAAAGAGGGATAAATGCAGATAAGCTGCTACCAGCTCTAGAAACAGTTCACCTGCAAGTGGAGCTACAAAGTAGCCAAAAAGCCTGAAGACACAGTAGTACAAGTTTTTAACCAGAAATACTGAAAAGCATTCCATTTAGAGAAAAAACAGAAGAAAAAGCTAAATAAAACAGACTTCCTTTCAGAGTACTGTTAGTCTGCTCTCATCATCATTTAAGCCAAGTGGACTGACTGATTTTTAGATTCTTCACCATAAAATCAGAGTCTCTGGCTAGGAATTTCCATAGGGCAGAGGGAATTCAGCAAGTCACCAAGACAGGAAGCAAAACTAAACCCTCTCAAAACCTAACAAGTGCGCACACTGATGACCATCTTCACAGAATCACAGAATAGTTGAGGTTGGAAGGGACCTCTGGAGGTCATCTTGTCCAATATAACCAGGCTCTTCCCTCTTTTTGGTCTGTATCAGCTCACTCAAATCATGAAGTAATATAGTCTCTAACTCCAATGACATTCTTCATTTAGGAAGATGCTAAAGCAGCAATGCTATGTTCAGGTCCTATGTGACACTAACCCAAATTCCTTGCTAATAGCTGGAAGCACTTTGAGGGAGAAAGGAAGGCAGAGGGGAAGGAACAAGAATTTTGCTTCCTGATTTTAGTACAGAAAAGGTAATATTTTTCATCTTGGTGCTAAGCAACAAATGTTTCCTCCTCTTCCATTCAAGGTTTGTGTTTTGAGCCATTTTCTCCTCTTTACTCACTTCTCTTCCTCCTCTCCCTCCATTTACTTACAAAAGCTGTTCCATTCAGTTTAATTGGAACAGATGGAAATATAGAAAGTTCCTTTTAAAAATATAAATAAATTATATACACACACTTATGATCTGGAGAGGGGGAAAAACCCCATCAAAATCTCTGAGAGCAGAGAATATGAAGAGCTAGTACTCATTGTTCTGATGGTGAACTCTAAATTTAGATGTGTTTACAAGTGTGCCTCAAAAAATTACAGAAAGTGCTGCTCCATAATATATGGTTTTGCTTCTCTTGCAGCTAATACTTTTGGCTAGAAGCTAGCAGTTGAAATCTTCATGCAAAGCAATTCTATCCCTCAGAAATAGGGAAGTCTATGAAGTTCACCAAACACTTCCCCCTCCCCCCTTTCCTCTCCACATAAACAACTTCTCTTGTTTTCTCACCACCCCATTCTTTTGATCCTGGTACATTTAACTTTTTCTACAATTATACATTTTGCATCTGAATTTGGTGCTTCTGACAAGTGACAGCTACTGGATTGACCAATCTGAGAAAATTACATCCTATTTATCCGGAAAAGGGGTACAGGAAGCCATCCATAGCTCTCTACCTACCATGTTAATCCTACTGTGCTCTTGGAAAGGATTTTTCATGGATAAATATCAAAGCATTTGAGGTCAGTATCTTTCCTCCATTTGCCAGTGAGACGACAGAGGCTTGGAGGAATGAGAATTGACTTGGCCAAGGTCAACCAAGAGAGGCATAGCAAAGCTGTGTATGCAATCCACCTCCCTCTTTCCAACTTGCCCACCCATCCCCTCCATCATAGAAGGCAACACATTTCCTTCAGCTCTTACCCCAACCAAAGTGCATTTTGAGGTCAGATGAACACACCATTGACAATACAAACCGCAGAAACCACTGGAGCTGTCAAAGGCTTCTTCATGGCGTCCCTCTGCTTACCATAAATAGTAAGATACACACTCTCACTCATTGCTCATAGGCTATTAAGGCAATTAATAGTGTTACTGTCATCATGAATAACCCTGATTTTATACACTGCCTCTTTTTCAGGCATGAGGAGGGTCAAATTTGCAGATAAAATAGAAGTCTGAAAAGTCCACTTGCACCTCTCTTCCCAACACCACTGAAGACCTCTGAGCAGGAACATAACACCTGAGAGATGGTACCAGTCTACCAAGGAACAGAAAACCAGAGCAGAAGGCTGTGTTTCTTTCACATTGAGAATTTCAAATGAGCTGAGATTAATTTACTATTTAATTCAATGGTAAAAACATTACAATTAGTGGTTCCCTCTATTTATCAGTCCTGTTGACTACTGAAGCTCTTTGTTCATATCATATAACCACTGCTAAACCCTCACAGTACCAGCCAGAAAGCAGAAAGATGAGAAATAAGGGGTGGAGTGGGAGGGGTGTGTCGTAAAAATGTTAAGGTCTAGTCTTGTTTGGGATGTTTTGTTTGCCATCACTTCTGGGTTTTGGAGAGCATTTGCCATTCAGTGTCACAGTTTTAGTTTTTACTTGACTAGAATAGACCTGGAGACAGAGATTCCTCCCACCTCACTTTAGATACATGTCTGGGGCTCTCAGAACAGAGTGTGATGGCCCAAAGTTATTTATGCAGCCAGTGAATGCAGAGAAAGGGGTCTCAGGAGGGCTGTTTATAACTACAGCTTGCTGGGTCAGGCCCAATGTCCATTTATCCCAGTATCCTGTCTCTGGCACTGGTCAGTAGTGGCTATTAAGTGAAAAAAAAACACAAGAACAGGACAAATATGTATGCTCTCTCCTTAGCATACTCTCTTAATCTCTGCTATCTGCATCTCAAAGACTTGCTGACCCCAAGGTAGCAACCTTAGACTAAAAAAACCCCCTTGAGTAGAGTTCTCTGAATACTTGCCTAGTCACTTTGAGTTGGGGAACTTCTGCCAACCCCCATCATGCTGCAAAGAGCTCATCAGTGCATAGGCAATTATGTAGAAACCAGTGCCATAGTATCAGTTTCAAAATCTTAGGAGGGTGATCTTATCCCTTTGCAAGATACAAGTAGGCATCAATAAAAACATCCAGGGGAACTCCAGCCTCTGGAAACAGAGGTAGAAATGCCACAGAACCGAGATCAAACTAGTTTTTGAGTGTCCAGGTAATCCAATAATGCAGAAGCATTATTGCTCTGCAATATACTACTCTTCTAGTAAGAGAAGCCATCAGCATTAGTCTCATTTTGCTAGTGAGGTGCTGACAAGGTGTCTTGCTTTATGTTGCAGAAGAGTTAGGAAACAAGACTATTGACCCTCAGCTCAGTTGTGTAATCCCCGGTCCAGCCATTTTCTGTCAGACCTACAGCAACTATTTATCAGGAGCAAAGCTGCATGCTGGAAAGGTTTCTGTGTGGCTACCTGAGAAACACTTTGAGATATTGAAATGCTATTTTCAAAGGGGGGTTCTAAGCAATATGTTTAGCTTTAAACTCAGCTTAAAAGCTTGAAATTATTACAGTTAAGAAAAACACTACAGAAGACTTTCAGAAAAATTTGATTGACAAACCATTTTTCCACAGTCTGTCTTTCAACTAGGAGCAAACACAAAGTTGCACCACTCTTCAAAAGGCTTGTAGCAAGTCAGCTGGATACCTCCTAACCTCCTATGTACTGCCTACAATTCCCACCATCCTGTGTAAACCACTTCCAGGTCCTACTTTTTGCTCCCAAACTGTACAGTGATCCAATAATTAGGCATAACATTATCTGTTTAGCCTATACAGTCAATAAATTGCTATTTAAATTGCATTATCACTGAGATATATTTAGTACAACATCCACAGAGACTACATTAGAGAACACTTAATTGTTTGCTACTGAAATGGAGGGGTATTCAATCTGCCCCATGTTAGCCTACAAGAGGCCTTGAAATATGACACAGTCTCACCCCACACCTGTAGAAGAATTATAGAGGAATGAAGGCAGGTTAATTAACATTGATAATATACAGCTGTGGGCTGGCTTCAGGGGTGGTGGGTTGGATGACATGGATAATGTGCAGCTGTGGCTGGTTCTGATATGGAGAAATAGTGTGAAATGGGGACAATGGACATGGATCGTGATTGTATATGTCTGCTCAAGGAATGTGGGTATGGTGACTGGTCATGGGTGTGGTGTCTGGTCACATAGCCACACAGCTTTGAGGAGATGCCTACCCTTCTTCCTCTAACAAAGGGGCTATTTATAAAAAGGATGAGAAAAGGACGAGAGACATTCCAATGTTATCTAGAGGGAGAGTGCTAAGCTTCTTGCTGGAGAAGATCAGATGGTCACAAGGACATGAATCACCTACAAACCTGCAAGACCACCACATTCCAGGCAAAGGACTGATAAGCTAATTAACATACGAAGTGAGAGTAAGTGGGTTTAGGTAACGAATATGTATAGGCGTTAATTGAATATTTGTGGATAACAAATGGCGCCCGAACAGGGACCCTAGAGAGGGCTGAACCTGCGAGCCACGGTTCGACGGAGATTCGGGTACCAGCGCAGGAGGCGGAAGGGCACAGTCCCCGCGCCCGGGAGCACCTACAGAGGGTCCCGCCGGCCGAAGTCTCGCAAAGGCTGCAACAGCGCTGACGAAGGTATGGAGGGACAAGCGACGTACGATTCGCTCATATGCTTTTTAGAAAAGCGGAGCATTCAGGACATAGATTGTAAAAAGCAATTACTCGCGTTATGAGCGTATGGGATAGCATCCGGGACCCCCGCGGCAGCGGCGAGCGGCGGCGCGCAGCCCGGCAGGCCCCTTCCCGGCCGCGGTTTCTCTCCAAGGCGGCACCCCCCCACACCCCCCCCGCTCCGATCGGCGCCATGGCGATGCAAGCGGCCAAGCGAGCTGACATCTGGCTGCCCCCAGAGGTCAATCGGATCCTTTATATTCGGAACCTGCCGTATAAAACCACAGCGGAGGAAATGTATGATATTTTTGGGAAATACGGACCTATTCGACAAATCAGAGTTGGAAACACTCCTGAAACAAGAGGAACAGCTTTAGCTTCTCAAGGGAAAATACGGAACTGATTACAAACCCACCAAAAAAAGTGCTTCAGATGTCCCCTACAAGAAATGGGTTTCTGCCTTGAACTAGCAAACATCTCTGTGCTTAAAGAGAAGCCTTTTTGCCTTGATGGAGATAATTTATGCTGTATTCTGTATTTATGCTGTATTCTGAATGTGGAAATTGGTTGGGACTAGGAGGCTGGCTTAAAGGCATTTTGCAAACGGGATTATTATTTTTGATCATTATTGTAATAATAGTTTTTTGATCAAAACCAGCCAAAATTATTTGTAAGCATTAGGCATATCTGAAGAGAATGCCTTTATTTGAATCAGCAGTTAAGGTGTAGTTTAGTCTGAGGCTGTGGTTTTATCTGCTTCTGGTGAATTTTTGAAGTGATGAAATCAGAGATACAAGGTATACTAAGAGTTATGAGGTAATAAGGTAATAATCTAAGTAAGGGTGCTGTCTTTTATATCTACAAGTGCAATATGCTTTTATGTAGCAGAGAGAAACTTTAACAATAATGTTGCTTGAGCAAGATGTGCATGTGACAACTTGGGAAAAGGGATATCACAACTGGAGTGCAACAGTGTTTCTACGTCTGGCAGAGTGAAATCTTTCAAGACCTGAGTTTAGACAGTCTAAAATAAATTGTTAGTATTCAGAAAACCCATCTTGGGCCTCTTTTGCTTACATAGTGTTATGGAAGTCAACTGCTATTGTAGAGAATTAATGATTTTTTAATACATATTAACAAATACTACTATTTTAACTTGAGGCAGTTGAGCGAGAAATTCTCACGTGTAGCATTTGAGGGAATGTCAGCATAAATCGCACTTACAGTAAGACTGCATTTTTAATTACTGTACTCGTTAAGATTCGATGATGCCATAAGGCTAAGGCCTTTTATCACAGATTGGTTCTGAACTAAAAGGTGTGTGCACATGCAGATATGCACATTTGTGTTATTTTCCTTAATTGGCTACAAAATAATATAATTAGGTTGGGGACTAGATCTTGGGAATTTGTCTATTATACTTCTGTTTGTTAAGGAACGTGCATAACATACAGCACCCATGTAGGCTTGGCTTGTGGCATAGTTGTCAAATTTAGCATAGACATTCAGACAGATAAGCAACGTACTCTTCTTGTGTGTATCACCTACAAGCCATTATGGCTTAGTGTGTAAATCTGTATGTAACTATTGAAAAATCCACTTATGAATGTATATAGCTTAGAACTAATTTTTTCCCTTTGTTAATTCTTTCTGAAGAATACCTCATTGATATCAAAATGTATGGACTGGTTGGTTGCATAAGGGCAGTTGTTATTTGGACAGAAAATTGTTAATGGTCAGGGATTTTCCACTAAAATATTTGCAAATATTCCTAGTCAAACATCAGTTTGGTTTCTTTTTGGGTTTTGAGCTTGCATTAGTCCATGTTCAGAACTTTAAAATTACCTTTGAATTTTTTAAACTTTTTATATTACTGGAACAGAAAGAACATCTAAATTAAAGCTTCAAGCTAACTTTATTTTTCAAGTATTTCAGGAATTATACTTCTGAACTGAGATTTTATAAGTTGGCTGTGTATTTTCCTGTGTTAAAACGCTGTTATTGAAAATGGTCAACCGAGCCTATGTCGCCCAAAATAAAAACGGGGGAATTGTGGATAACTGGCTAGCTGAAAAGGGTCTCATAGACATAGTCCAGCTGGCTGGACAAAAATGCACATCGCTCTCAGCTTATCTGAAGTAAAGCAAAATACACTGTCTTTGGCTGTCCTTGTTACACAATAACAGGAAGATTTTGGTGGGAAAAGAATGTTGCAGGTGGGAACAGAAAACTACAGAAGAGAAACAAGGGGCGGGCTTGGTATTTAGGCAACTAACCAATAATGAGCTTAACTTTTGTAATATGTATGAGCTAATTATAAGAAGGCATAAAAGGTGACTGTAAGGGACAATAAACGAAGTCTGCTGATCACTCATATTGAGCGACTGTGTCTTCCCTCCGTCGCAACAAATATTCATTTGTTTTATTGTATAAATGTGAGATGGTTCGTCACTTCGGGCATGCACGCTTGTGGAGGAGCGATCCCGCGTGCATCTGCGCGCAATAAACATACCTACTTTATAACTTTCGAGTTATAGAGTCTAATTCCGTATGTCAGTTCCTACTAAGGAGTTAAATAGCTCCAAGGACTACATGAGGAAGAGCACTAGATAAAGAGAGACCTGGAAAAAAAGCAGAGGGAGGAAAGAGTGGGCACCCTGAATGTAGGAGAAGCCCCAGAAGAAGCAGGGGGCCTGGATGAGGAAAGGCTGGCTGGAAGAGGAGCCTGGAGAAAGAAGAGTTTGGATGCAGCAGAGGCAAGAAGCAGGGTAGACTGGTCTTAAAAGGCTGAAGAAACAGCATGGACAGTAGATGAACTTTTGAAACCTTGTGGGGGATTGGTGGCTGTGCTGGGGCAAGGTGTGGGAACTGCTTATTGAAGTTAACCTGGTATGGGGTGGTAAAAGCCTTATTGCAGCTGGCTAGCTTTGAGAGTGCTGCAACCTGTGTTGCTTTCCCAGACAGCTTTAGGGACAGTACCTGGCCAGTGTCTTCTGAGGTTCAGTACTGGCTGCAGCTGCAGTAGACTGCAGAAATCCTAATACTTGTACAAGCAGAGCTCACAGCACAGTACCAAAAAAACAGAGCTGCTTGATGTCTTCATCCTCTACTAAAACAGGCTGAGTTGAAAATCAGCCGGTGATGCCCAGTGTGATTCATAAACAGTGCTTTAGGCCAGAGTGATGGAGAATAGATACCACTAGTAGATGGTTAACATTTAAAAGGCAGAATTTGGGAGGGGGGAATAGCATTTTACATTAGCTCTAAGTTAGTGGTGTCCAACTGAAAAAAGGGGAAAACCACCTGGAGTCACAGTACTGACTACCTCTGCATGGATCTGCTAGCCAGGCCCAGACATGAGGGGAAACATTATTCCCTTCTGCTTTGCATGAGTTGCTTATTACCACATTCCTTCAAAGCCTCCCAGAGAGAGAGAAAAACATCTCCCACCATCAGGCTCCACCAAGGTTACATGGTTGCTGGGAGACTCACAGTTGCAGATACCTACTACAGAGAGGTAAAAAGACAAATCTATTCTGCATGTGCAACAGAGGCTTGTGGTTCAGCCACTTCCAGCTTGCTGCTGGCAGCCTGGATATTACCTCTAAGGTAAATGAGTAAGAGTTTAGGTCTTATTTGATGACTGTTTATTGAACTATATAAGTTCCAATTAACAGACCTCTGAGCAATAAGAGACTTATAGCTTACTCTTCATTTTATAGTGCAATTATTACTGAGTTTATCTTCAGCTGAACAAGACATAACAGATAAAACATAGGGAAAATGACATACCAGTAGATAAAAGCAGATACCGGAGACAAGGAGATAAACAGATACAACTAGGAAAAAACACACAAGGCAAGAAAGAGCACATGGTTTTGGCCGATTAGGTTATTTCATTGCTTATACTACTATGTAAAAGGAATACTCCAGAAATTGATGAGACAGTTACACAGATAGGTGTCCTAAACATGCAAGCAAAAGAAAAGGAGAAGAGAGGTAAATAGAAATCAAAATGGGACAGAATTTTGAATTTATTATCACAGTAGCTCTAGATGCATGAACATGTTGAAAAAGATCTCTCTATTCAGCATTTTGCCAGCGTGCAAAGAAAGTTGTACTACTGAATCTCTGGTACTAGTTAAAAGGAGGAAACATGCCCAGGGTGTTGTGGCAGTGTGCTCCTTGCCCCCTCCCTTTCTCCCTTTGTTTCCATGACAACGCTCAAGTGATAACCATCTGTGGTGGTTGTGATGGCTGTATCCAACTCAAAGCGAATTTTGGGGGAAAACTGATAATGACACAATAACCAAGGGCTAATTTGAAAAATGTGCTGTCATAGTTTATTGCTGGCTGGTAATTAAGTTCCACGCATCTGATCACTTACTTCCCCCCACACCCAGGGGGGTGGGGAGGAGAATCCAAAAGAAATGTAGCAAACAAAAGGTTGAGATAAGAACAGCTTAATAATTGAGATAAAAAAAGAACAAGAGAACAATAATAATAACAGTTATAATGAAAAGGAGGGAGAAGGTGAGAGGAATGAAATCCAAAGGGAAGGGAATAAAAACAAGTGACATACAATACAATTGCTCACCACCCATTGACCAATGCCCAGCCAGTCCCCAAGTAATGATCCTCAGCCTTGGCCAACCCTCCCTTCCCCCCCCCTAGTTTATATACCGAGCACGACATCCCATGGTATGGAATACCTCTTTGGCTAGTTCAGGTCAGCTGCCCTGGATGTGTCCCCTCCCAGTTTCCAGTGACCCTCCAGCCCTCTCACTGGCAAGGCCTGAGAAAGTGAGAAGTTCCTGAACTAGTACAAACACTACCCAGCAGAAACCAAAAACATCAGCGTGTTTATGAACACTATACCCATACTGAATCCAAAATACAGTACTGCACTAGCCACCAAGAAGAAGATTAACTCTATCCAAGTCAAAACCAGGACAGTATCCACCCCTTATTCCATACCATTTATGTCATGCTGCGTTTTCCAATATGTAATCACCTCTACCATCCTTTCACATAAACACACAGATATCATTCCCTTAGTCTATGGACCATCCCACTAAAAGTCCATTGAGTTCATTTAGTCCATGATGTTGGGCTCCATCTGTTATAAGTCTTTCAAGGCAGGAAAGATGGTGCGTGATGTTGGATTGTTGCATGTTGAAGCCAGTTCTGATTCTACTACAGCTGTGCTGATTTGGTTTTGATATGGAGAAATAGTGTGAAATAGGGACAATGGACATCGATTGTGATTGTATATGTCTGCTCAAGGAATGTGGGTATGGTGACTGGTCATGGGTGTGGTGTCTGGTCACATAGCCACACAGCTTTGAGGAAACGCCTACCCTTCTTCCTCTAACAAAGGGGCTATTTATAAAAAGGATGAGAGACATTCCAATGTTATCTAGAGGGAGGGAGTGCTAAGTCTTCTTGCTGGAGAAGATCAGATGGTCACAAGGACATGAATCACCTACAAACCTGCAAGACCACCACATTCCAGGCAAAGGACTGATAAGCTACTTAACATACGAAGTGAGAGTAAGTGGGTTTAGGTAACGAATATGTATAGGCCTTAATTGAATATTCATTTGTTTTATTGTATAAATGTGAGATGGTTCGTCACTTCGGGCATGCACGCTTGTGGAGGAGCGATCCCCCATGCATCTGCGTGCAATAAACATACCTACTTTATAACTTTCGAGTTATAGAGTCTAATTCCGTATGTCAGCTCTGTTCACACCACTAATCTTAACTCTGCCATCCGAATCACACTCCCAGCTTCTTGGCATCTTGTGTTAGAATTGAAGTTTGTGTTCCGGTATCTATTAAATTTCACCAATTGTCTCTGAGGACCAACTGGAATTAAAATGTATGGGCCATCATCACTTATCCATTGATAAGGATGATCCACTGATGGGGACATCTTGGGCATATTGATTATGAGATATTAGTTTTCAATTCTCAGAAGTAAGGAGGGGCATCAGCAGAACTTCTAGAGGGATGACTTTGGCCTATTTAAGAGTCTGGTTGACAGAGTCCCTTGGGAGGCAGTCCTGAAGGGCCAAGGGGTCCAGAAAGGCTGGACATTATTCAAGAAGGTAGTCTTAACAGTACAGGAACAGGCTGTCCCCATGTGGTGAAAGACGAGCTGGTGGGGGAGAAGACCAGCCTGGCTGAGCAGAAAGCTTTGGCTGGAACTCAGGGGGAAAAAAGAGAGTTTAGCACTTTTTGAAGAAGGGGCAGGCAACCCTGGAGGGCTATAAGGATGTCATGAGGTTATGCAGGGAGAAGATTAGAAAGTTGAAAGCCCAGCTAGAACTCAGGCTGGCCACTGCAGTAAAAGACAACAAAAAATGTTTTTATGAATACATTAGAAACAAAAGGAGGGCCAAGGATAATCTGCATCCTTTATTGGAATTGGCAGGAAACATTGCCACAAAGGATGAGGAAAAGGCTGAGGTACTTAATGTTTTCTTTGCCTCAGTCTTTAATAGTCAGACTAGTTACCCTCAGTGTACTCAGCACCCTGAGCTGGAAGATAGGGATGAGGAGGAGCAGAATGATAGTCCCCACAGTCCAGGAGGAAACAGTGAGCTGCTGCTCCACTTGGACATACACAAGTCTATGGGGCCAGATGGGATCCACCTGAGGGTACTGAGGAAGCTGGTAGAGGCCCTCGCCAAGCTGCTCTCCATCATTTATCAACAGTCCTGGGCAACCGGGGAGGTTCCAGAAGACTGGAGGTTAGCCAACGTGACACTCATCTACAAAAAGGGCAGGAAGGGGGATCTTGGAAACTACAGGCCTGTCAGCCTGACCTCAGTGCCAGGGAAGGTTATGGAGCAGATCATCCTGAGCACCATCATGCAGCAGGTGCAGGACAACCAGGGGATCAGGCCCAGCCAGCATGGGTTCATGAAAGGCATGTCTTGCTTGACAAACCTGATCTCTTTCTATGACAAGGTGACCCACCTAGTGGATGAGGGAAAGGCTGTGGATGTTGTCTACCTGGACCTTACTAAAGCCTTTGACACCGTCTCCCACAGCATTCTTCTGGAGAAACTGGCTGCTCATGGCTTGGACGGGTGTACTATATGATGGGTTAAAAGCTGGCTGGATGGCCAAGCCCAAAGAGTGGTAGTAAATGGAGTTACATCCAGCTGGCAGCTGGTCACAGGTGGTGTTCCCCAGGGTTCAGTATTGGGGCCAGACCCGTTTAACATCTTTATCCATGATCTGGATAAGGGGATCAAGTGCACCCTCAGTAAGTTTGCAGATGACACCAGGTTGGGTGGAAGTGTTGGTCTGCTGGAGGGCAGGAGGCTCTGCAGAGGGATCTGGACAGACTGGACCAATGGGCCAAGTGTATGAGGTTCAACAAGGCTCAGTGCTGGGTCCTGCCCTTGGATCACAGCAACCCCATGCAATGCTACAGGCTTGGGGAAGAGTGGCTGGAAAGCTGCCTGGTGGAAAAGGGCCTGGGGGTGCTGGTTGACAGCTGGCTGAACATAAGCCAGCAGTGATCCCAGGTGTCCAAGAAGGCCAACAGCATCCTGGCTTGTATCCAAAATAGTGTGGCCAGCAGGATAAGGGAATGCTGATTTCTCTGCTTTTGAAGTTGCTGCCCATGGTCTCAGGGTTGCATTATTTACTTTACTTGCAGTATGTGTTCCCTGTTGTACTGTTTGTTCTCCATGGGACCTGGGCTAAAGTTATCATAGTGTTGTACTTTATAGTACTGGTTTATGATATGATGGACTCGCTGGTCATAAAACTAATATGGTCTGTATACACGGTGTTGTTGTCACTCCTGTATTGGGCGGTGCCTGGCAGGGAATGCCAAAGACTGTACCTTTGGCTTTGGTTTTCTGGAGAGTCAGCCAATGGATGGGGTCCACACATCCCCATTCTCCCCAGGGCTACTTATTGAATCATTTAGGACTTTTGGAAATTCTGAAAATCTTTGGTCTGTTGGAAGCACCATAGTGCAGGTCCTGACCCTATTGCTAGAAATACTGAATGTGGTTTTCACCTCCTGCACCTGGTAGAGATTTAAGTGAGTAATTGTAACTACTCCAGGAGCTGTGGTTGCTCCAGCCCCTGTGGCAGGCCCTGTAGCTACTGATGAAGAAGACCAACTGGTGTCAGGATCAGTGGCTCCTATACAGAAGAAGAAATGGAAATGGAAAGCACCTCATTTGGGAAAGGGGGAGGATGAAGCAGGGCCATCATAGGATCAGGATGAAGAAGGCGAACAAGAGGTAACCTCTCAATCCCTATCTGTGAGTGAACTGCGGGATATGCGGAAAGATTATGCCTATCAATCAGATGAACACATTGTAACCTGGTTGTTTTGACGGTGGGATAATGGGGCTAATAGTATAGAATTGGAGGGTAGGGAAACCAAGAAGCTGGGATCACTTTCCAAAGAAGAGGGCATTGACAGGGCAATTAGAAAAGGAGCGCAAATCATCAGCCCTTGGAGGCAACTCCTGTCAAGTGTTAAGGAAAGGTATCCTGTCAAGGAGGATGCTTGGATGCAAAGATACTACATGTCGTCCAGGCAAGTGGACTGCAATAGAGAAGGGTATCCAGTACTTGAGGGAATTAGTTGTGAAAGAGATGACTTATCATGACCAGGATGATCCACAGTCATCCACGGATCTTGATGAAGTCCTGTGCACGTGACCCATGTGGTGGGAACTGGTACAGAGCACATCATCATCATATGTCAACTCATTGACAATAATGGGTTGGAAAGATGATGCACTGCCAACAGTGGATGAAGTGGTTCATCATCTCTGGGACTATGAAGATAGAATCTGTACCTCCATCATCTCTAGCTGTGGATGTTACCGAAATCTCGGAATGAAGAATTTATTGACACCAATGTGATGTAGATAAGCAGACACTTCTTTGTTAATGTCCGGGTGCGTGAGCGAGTCCTCTCACGATCAACGCACACCAGGTCTCAAAATCAGACACCATATATAGAACTTATACATATTCATTAAGTATTCATGCATAACCATGATATTTCCCGTAAATCATTAACATATTCTCCTCCTATATCCGATTCTGCGCAGTAGAGCTTAGAAAGGTCTAGAAATGGGTCTGGGGTATGATTTGGGTAGGTGGTATATGAGTCGGTGGTCGCGATCTCCCCCTGCCGGAATTACCTTTTACTAAAGTTCACGATTTCTTGGCAGGCATCTACAAGCTGTTCCAGTCGACTCTCCCCAGTTCCCATTAATCTCATATTCTGACATTTCAATACACCTCTGCATACAGAAGACTGGTTAAATACAAAGAAACCTTTCAACCCTAAAGTTATTACCTATGTTTTAACAATGGTTCCAGCCCCTTCTTCTAGCCTTGGTACAGGACGTACAGAAGATCTCATAACAACTTTTACTGTGTAGCTATAAGTTTCTTACAAAAAATTTTTTTTCTTATCCTTCTATATTTTAATTTTATTAAATGATTTTATAAAATCAATTAATCAATCAAATAAAATCAATCAATCTTAACTTATTAACAAATCGATAACATGGAGAGGCTGGTCAAGTGACTTGACGAGGATACATCCCACTCTCCACCAATATGGACCTGCATCATCTCAGCTATGAACTGTAGACACTCTTCTGTTAGGAGGGGAGAATATAGGAGATACACACCACGGGATACCCTGTGGTTTCACCTGTGGGACCATGGAGAGGACATGAGGAAGTGGGATGGAAAACCAACCTCAGTCCTGGAGGCACGGGTGTGTGAGTTGCAAGGAAAACCAATCACAAATAAGGAGTCTTCCAGGAAAGTTGCTGATCCAGTCTCCAGAAGTTGCTGCTCCAGTCTCCAGTGGACAATTTTCCAGACAGTGATAGGTTTGACTTTACCCTTCATCCTGTGAAAAGGAATTCTAACCCATTCTGGCAAGACATAAGTGAGCGGAACCACTCCATGCTACATCTTCTTAGCACCACTTGCTGTCCTGGTGGGAAATCCTATGACTAGGATTAGGGGGCTTCTGCCTCCAGCCAGGTGGAGGACAGGGATAACTGTGTTTATTGGACTGTGTGGATCCTATGGCCTGGCACATCAGACCCACAGGAATATGAAGCTCTAGTAGATACCAGTGCACAGTGTACTCTCATGCCATCAAGCTATGAAGGGGCAGAACTCATTAGTATTTCTGGAGTGACAGGGGGACCCCAACAGCTAACTATATTGGAGGCTGAAATAAGCCTGACTGGGAACGAGTGGCAAAAGCATCCCATTGTGATTGGCCCAGAGGCTCCATGTATCCTTGGCTTAGACTGTTTCAGGAGAGGGTATGTCAAGGATCCAAAAGGGTATCAGTGGGCTTTTGGTATAGCTGCCTTGGAAATGGAGGAAATTAAGCAGCTGTCTACATGGCCCCATCTCTCAGAGGACCCCTCTGTGGTGGGGTTACTGAAAGTTGAGGAACAGCAGGTGCTGATTGCTACTACCATGGTGCACCGACAGCAATACCGCACCAACCAAGACTCCCTGATTCCCATCCATAAGTTAATTTGTCAACTGAAAAACCAAGGAGTGATTAGCAGGACCTGTTCACCCTTTAATAGTCCCATATGGCCAGTGCAAAAGCCTAATGGAGAGTGGAGAATAAGAGTGGACTATCGTGGCCTGAATGAAGTCACATTGCTGTTGAGTGCTGCTGTGCCAGACATGCTAGAACTTCAATATGAACTGGAGTCAAAGGCAGCCAAGTGCTATGCCACCACTGATATTGCAAATGCATTTTTGTCAATCCCTTTGGCTGTAGAGTGCAGGCCACAGTTTGCTTTCACTTGGGGCATACAGTACACTTGGAATCGACTGCCCCAGGGGTGGAAACACAGCCCTACCATCTGCCATGGACTGATCCAGGCTGCACGGGAACAGGGTGGAGCTCTGGAACATCTGCAGTACATTGATAACATCATTGTATGGGGCAATACAGCAGAAGGAGTTTTAGGGAAAGGGGAGAAAATAGTCCAAATCCTTCTGAAAGCTGGTTTTGCCATAAAGCAAAGTAAGGTCAAGGGACCTGCACAGGAGATCCAGGTTTTGGGAATAAAATGGCAAGATGGACGTTGTGAGATCCCAATGGCTGTGATCAACAAAATAACAGCTATGTCTCCACCAACTAATAAGAAAGAAACTCAGGCTTTCTTAGGTGTCGTGGGCTTTTGGAGAATGCACATTCCAAACTACAGTATGATTGTAAGCCCTCCTTATCACGTGACCTGAAAGAAGAATGATTTTAAATGGGGCCCTGAGCAACGACAAGCCTTTGAACAAATTAAACGGGAGATAGTTCAAGCAGTGGCACTTGGGCCAGTTCAGACTGGGCAAAATGTAAAATATGTGCTCTACATTGCAGATGGGGAGAATGGCCCAACATAGAACCTCTGGCAGAAAGCACCAGGGGAGACTGGAGGTCGACCCTTGGGCTTTTGGAGTCGGGGATATAGGGGGATCTGAGGCCCGCTCTACTCCAACTGAAAAAGAGATATTGGCAGCTTATGAAGGGGCTCAAGCTGCTTTGGAAGTGATTGGTACTGAAGCTCAGCTCCTCCTGGTGCCCCGCTTGCCAGTGCTGGGCTGGATGTTTAAAGGGAGGGTTTCCTCTACACATCACGCAACTGATGCTACATGGAGTAAGTGGGTCATGCTGATCACAGAACGAGCTCAAATAAGAAATCCCAGTCATCCAGGAATCTTGGAAGTGATCATGGACTGGCCAGAAGGCAAAAACTTTGGGATGTCACCAGAGGAAGAGGTGACGTGCTGAAGAGGTCCCATTGTATAATGAACTGTTGAAACATGAGAAGCAATATGCCTTGTTTGCTGACGGGTCCTGCCATATTGTAGGAAAGCATCGGAGGTGGAAGGCGGCTGTATGGAGTCCCCTACGACAAGTTGCAGAAACTGCTGAAAAAGGTGATTCCGAGTCAGTTTGCAGAGGTGAAAGCTATCCCATTGACATTAGATGTTGCTGAACAAGAAAGATGGCCAATACTTTACCTCTCTACTGACTCATGGATGGTAGCAAATGCCCTGTGGGGATGGTTGCAGCAATGGAAGCAGAGCAATTGGCAGCACAGAGGTAAACCCATCTGGGATGCTACATTATGGCAAGATATCGCTGCCTGGGTGGAGAACCTGATTGTGAAGGTACATCATGTAGATGCTCATATAGCCAAGAGTCAAGCCACTGAAAAACATTTAAACAACCAGCAGGTAGATCAAGCAGCCAAAATTGAAGTGGCTCAAGTAGATTTGGATTGGCAGTATAAGGTTGAATTATAGCTTGGTGGGCCCATGACGCTTCAGGTCATCAAGGAAGAGATGCAAAATATAGATGGGCCCAGGATCAAGGAGTGGACTTAACCATGGACACTATTTCACAGGTTATCCATAAATGTGAAACGTGCTGCAATTAAGCAAGTGAAGCTGTTAAAGCTTCTTTGGTTTGGCTAGAATATAAACATGGGGAGGCCTGGCAGACTGACTATATCACACTCCCACAGACCTGCCCAGGCAAGCGCCACGTGCTTACAGTGGTGGAAGCAACCACCAGATGTCTGGAAACATATTCTGTGCCCCATGCCACTGCCCAGAACACTATCCTGGGCCTTGAAAGATGGGTATTATGGTGACATGGCACCCCAGAAAGAATTGAGTCACACAATGGGACTCATTTCCAAAACAATCTCATAGACACCTGGGCCAAAGACAATGGTATTGAGTGGGTATATCAAATCCCCTGTCATACACCAACCTCTGGGAAAATTGAACGATATAACGGACTGTTAAAGACTACACTAAAAGCAATGGGTGGTGGAACTTTCAAACATTGGAATAAACATCTAGCAAAGGCCACCTGGTTGGTTAATACCAGAGGATCTGATACCCGAGCTAGCCCTGCCCAGTCAAAGCTTTTGCATACTGTAGAGGGGGATAAAGTTCCTGTAGTGCACCTTAAAAATATGCTTGGGAAAACAGTCTGGGTCATTCCTGCCTCAGGCAAAGGTAAACCCATTTGTGGGATGGCTTTTGGTCAAGGACCTGGGAGCACTTGGTGGGTAATGTGGGAGGATGGGGAAGTTCGATATGTACCTCAAGGAGATTTGATTTGGGGTGAAGGCAGCCAATGAATTGAGTTGTATTATGTTAATTGTTACATAATATTGTATATTGTTACTTTTATATGCCTATTAGTACACTGGGCACCTCATGGTGCTCATCTCTACCATTCCGGATTTGGAGATCTGAACCTGACTCCATTCCAGTTGCCTACACCAACGAAGAATTACTTTGATGAAACTGACGTACAGAATTAGGCTCTATAACTCGAAAGTTATAAAGTAGGCATGTTTATTGCACGCAGATGCATGGGGGATCGCTCCTCCACAAGCGTGCATGCCCGAAGTGACGAACCATCTCACATTTATACAATAAAACAAATGAATATTCAATTAAGGCCTATACATATTCGTTACCTAAACCCACTTACTCTCACTTCGTATGTTAAGTAGCTTATCAGTCCTTTGCCTGGAATGTGGTGGTCTTGCAGGTTTGTAGGTGATTCATGTCCTTGTGACCATCTGATCTTCTCCAGCAAGAAGACTTAGCACTCCCTCCCTCTAGATAACATTGGAATGTCTCTCATCCTTTTTATAAATAGCCCCTTTGTTAGAGGAAGAAGGGTAGGCGTTTCCTCAAAGCTGTGTGGCTATGTGACCAGACACCACACCCATGACCAGTCACCATACCCACATTCCTTGAGCAGACATATACAATCACAATCGATGTCCATTGTCCCTATTTCACACTATTTCTCCATATCAAAACCAAATCAGCACAGCTGTAGTAGAATCAGAACTGGCTTCAACATGCAACAATCCAACATCACGCACCATCTTTCCTGCCTTGAAAGACTTATAACAGATGGAGCCCAACATCATGGACTAAATGAACTCAATGGACTTTTAGTGGGATGGTCCATAGACTAAGGGAATGATATCTGTGTGTTTATGTGAAAGGATGGTAGAGGTGATTACATATTGGAAAACGCAGCATGACATAAATGGTATGGAATAAGGGGTGGATACTGTCCTGGTTTTGACTTGGATAGAGTTAATCTTCTTCTTGGTGGCTAGTGCAGTACTGTATTTTGGATTCAGTATGGGTATAGTGTTCATAAACACGCTGATGTTTTTGGTTTCTGCTGGGTAGTGTTTGTACTAGTTCAGGAACTTCTCACTTTCTCAGGCCTTGCCAGTGAGAGGGCTGGAGGGTCACTGGAAACTGGGAGGGGACACATCCAGGGCAGCTGACCTGAACTAGCCAAAGAGGTATTCCATACCATGGGATGTCGTGCTCGGTATATAAACTAGGGGGGGGGAAGGGAGGGTTGGCCAAGGCTGAGGATCATTACTTGGGGACTGGCTGGGCATTGGTCAATGGGTGGTGAGCAATTGTATTGTATGTCACTTGTTTTTATTCCCTTCCCTTTGGATTTCATTCCTCTCACCTTCTCCCTCCTTTTCATTATAACTGTTATTATTATTGTTCTCTTGTTCTTTTTTTATCTCAATTATTAAGCTGTTCTTATCTCAACCTTTTGTTTGCTACATTTCTTTTGGATTCTCCTCCCCACCCCCCTGGGTGTGGGGGGAAGTAAGTGATCAGATGCGTGGAACTTAATTACCAGCCAGCAATAAACTATGACAGCACATTTTTCAAATTAGCCCTTGGTTATTGTGTCATTATCAGTTTTCCCCCAAAATTCGCTTTGAGTTGGATACAGCCATCACAACCACCACAGATGGTTATCACTTGAGCGTTGTCATGGAAACAAAGGGAGAAAGGGAGGGGGCAAGGAGCACACTGCCACAACACCCTGGGCATGTTTCCTCCTTTTAACTAGTACCAGAGATTCAGTAGTACAACTTTCTTTGCACGCTGGCAAAATGCTGAATAGAGAGATCTTTTTCAACATGTTCATGCATCTAGAGCTACTGTGATAATAAATTCAAAATTCTGTCCCATTTTGATTTCTATTTACCTCTCTTCTCCTTTTCTTTTGCTTGCATGTTTAGGACACCTATCTGTGTAACTGTCTCATCAATTTCTGGAGTATTCCTTTTACATAGTAGTATAAGCAATGAAATAACCTAATCGGCCAAAACCATGTGCTCTTTCTTGCCTTGTGTGTTTTTTCCTAGTTGTATCTGTTTATCTCCTTGTCTCCGGTATCTGCTTTTATCTACTGGTATGTCATTTTCCCTATGTTTATCTGTTATGTCTTGTTCAGCTGAAGATAAACTCAGTAATAATTGCACTATAAAATGAAGAGTAAGCTATAAGTCTCTTATTGCTCAGAGGTCTGTTAATTGGAACTTATATAGTTCAATAAACAGTCATCAAATAAGACCTAAACTCTTACTCATTTACCTTAGAGGTAATATCCAGGCTGCCAGCAGCAAGCTGGAAGTGGCTGAACCACAAGCCTCTGTTGCACATGCAGAATAGATTTGTCTTTTTACCTCTCTGTAGTAGGTATCTGCAACTGTGAGTCTCCCAGCAACCATGTAACCTTGGTGGAGCCTGATGGTGGGAGATGTTTTTCTCTCTCTCTGGGAGGCTTTGAAGGAATGTGGTAATAAGCAACTCATGCAAAGCAGAAGGGAATAATGTTTCCCCTCATGTCTGGGCCTGGCTAGCAGATCCATGCAGAGGTAGTCAGTACTGTGACTCCAGGTGGTTTTCCCCTTTTTTCAGTTGGACACCACTAACTTAGAGCTAATGTAAAATGCTATTCCCCCCTCCCAAATTCTGCCTTTTAAATGTTAACCATCTACTAGTGGTATCTATTCTCCATCACTCTGGCCTAAAGCACTGTTTATGAATCACACTGGGCATCACCGGCTGATTTTCAACTCAGCCTGTTTTAGTAGAGGATGAAGACATCAAGCAGCTCTGTTTTTTTGGTACTGTGCTGTGAGCTCTGCTTGTACAAGTATTAGGATTTCTGCAGTCTACTGCAGCTGCAGCCAGTACTGAACCTCAGAAGACACTGGCCAGGTACTGTCCCTAAAGCTGTCTGGGAAAGCAACACAGGTTGCAGCACTCTCAAAGCTAGCCAGCTGCAATAAGGCTTTTACCACCCCATACCAGGTTAACTTCAATAAGCAGTTCCCACACCTTGCCCCAGCACAGCCACCAATCCCCCACAAGGTTTCAAAAGTTCATCTACTGTCCATGCTGTTTCTTCAGCCTTTTAAGACCAGTCTACCCTGCTTCTTGCCTCTGCTGCATCCAAACTCTTCTTTCTCCAGGCTCCTCTTCCAGCCAGCCTTTCCTCATCCAGGCCCCCTGCTTCTTCTGGGGCTTCTCCTACATTCAGGGTGCCCACTCTTTCCTCCCTCTGCTTTTTTTCCAGGTCTCTCTTTATCTAGTGCTCTTCCTCATGTAGTCCTTGGAGCTATTTAACTCCTTAGTAGGAACTGACATACGGAATTAGACTCTATAACTCGAAAGTTATAAAGTAGGTATGTTTATTGCGCGCAGATGCACGCGGGATCGCTCCTCCACAAGCGTGCATGCCCGAAGTGACGAACCATCTCACATTTATACAATAAAACAAATGAATATTCAATTAACGCCTATACATATTTGTTACCTAAACCCACTTACTCTCACTTCGTATGTTAAGTAGCTTATCAGTCCTTTGCCTGGAATGTGGTGGTCTTGCAGGTTTGTAGGTGATTCATGTCCTTGTGACCATATGATCTTCTCCAGCAAGAAGCTTAGCACTCTCCCTCTAGATAACATTGGAATGTCTCTCATCCTTTTCTCATCCTTTTTATAAATAGCCCCTTTGTTAGAGGAAGAAGGGTAGGCGTTTCCTCGAAGCTGTGTGGCTATGTGACCAGACACCACACCCATGACCAGTCACCATACCCACATTCCTTGAGCAGACAAATACAATCATGATCCATGTCCATTGTCCCCATTTCACACTATTTCTCCATATCAGAGCGAGTGTTGTGTGTCAAACTGCCAAAGTCAATGTATGGCTCCCAGTCAAGAAGTGCATGTCAGCTCCTTGCTTTGCAATTAAATATCATCATGAAAATATTTTAGGTTTCCATGTTTAAAACAGACAAATCTGGCAGCTGCCAAATCGCAGTGTGTGGTCCTTCAACTCTAACATCTATCCCAACCCCAGCAGAAATCAGCAGGCTGAAGTGTGTGTGCTGCACGCAGCCCATGCACTCCCCAACTCAAAAATACTCATGTATCACAATATACAGTATATGCTGCAGCACAAAATGGAATTTCTTAAGTCATAGCTGATTTGGAGTAACAACAAATTATCTCCAGAACCCACTCCCCATATAACACCTGTCTGACCAGTTCAGAAACCAGACAATAGGTGGTGTTTGACGATTGATTATCCACACCTGAATGCTAATACAGCCCCATTAGCTGCTGTACCTTTACCAAACATTGGAAACAAACAGCTACTTTGCAAGCAGCTGCACACCCATGGAAGGTGGCTCTAGATGGATAAGATATGTTCTTTATGGTTCCCTTGAAGGAGGAAGATAAAGAGAAGCTTGCTTTCACTTGGCAGGGAATTCAATATACTTTTAACAGACTCCCACACTGGGGTATAAACATTCACTCACAATTGCTCATGCTGCACTTGCTGAACTTTTACCAACAGTATTTGCTTCTCCAAGATTTGAAACTGTACCAATATATAGATGATACTCTGATTGGATGAACTTCCCCTGAGAAGGTGGGGGAAGTGGCAGCAGCACGACAAGCACTAAGTAAAGCAGAAATTGAGATTCCACCTGGAAAATGTCAGGGACCAAGTAAAGAAGTAACATTTTTTAGGTACTTGGTGGATAGCAGGTAGTGCAGTGATTCCTCCAGATACATTAAGGAAAATCGAAGACCTGCAAATGCCCCACTCAAGGAAGGAGTTACAACAAGAAGTGGAAACTTCAGGACACTGGAAGAAATATGTACCTGGACTTACTATCATTTCCCATCCGTTATACTCACTCTTACAGAAAGACATACCCTGGGAGTGGAAATTAGAACATAAAGAGGCAGTCAAAACTCTAACTGAAGAATTAAGAACATACCAGTCACTGGGACCAGTACACTCCCACGACCATATTATAACTGAATGGGGTTTTGCTGAACAGCTACTTACCGTAACCGTTTCCAAACTGGCCCGGATGGGCCAAATAGACCTCTATCGTTCAGCTCAACTGCATTTAAAAAGAGAACAATGATATTCTGAATGAGAAAAGGGATTTATCTTTAATCTGAGCAGTTAAACAAGTTGAGAAAATACATCAGGGTCAGCCTGTGCAAACTAGAGGACCCTTTAATTTACTAGAAGGAATCTTAAAGTGGACTGCATCCCCAGAAGGAGTTGCACAAAAGCCCACTATCAGAAAATGGTATGCCTACCTAACAGGAGTTGACCTTAACTAAAACCTTGTGACCCACTTACCTGGGAAGCTACCAATAACAGTGGCGCAAACCATATAATTAGTGCACATTGAATTTTTCCTTCTTTTTAATAGGGTAACCTATTTAGATTCTCCCTGCCAAAAAAAGTCTCTATTTTTCTCTTGCAGCACCCCACAGGATGGCAAATGAAAACGCTGTGTTCATGTTACTACTCCAAACCCTAGCAATGCTGCTTCTCCTACCTGGTGGTCGAAGAACCCTAGGAGTGGCCATTGTCTCAAGCTCATATTAAAAATACCAAGAGTATGGGAATAAACTCTAGTAAGGGAGATTTAAAGCTTTCCACTGTGGTCATGCACAGAACTGAAATATACTTAGAACACGAACAGAGCTGGGATAAAGAAGCTGATTATAAAGTTCCCCAGCTTCAGGGAATGGTAGGGAAAGAAATTAAAATAGGATGCCTTATGATCAGTGGGTCTAGCCCTGAGAAGGCATCTCAGATTTCTGTGTACAACATTACATCAAACTCACTAGCAAAAGATACAAAACTTCATGCCTCTGAAAGATTGGACTGTTGGTACAATTTTACCTTAATACAACCAATTTTTGCAGTCTGCCTTTAGGATCACCATGGCATGGGACTGTCATCTAAATTTAAATTAGACATTACTGAGCCCAGTTCAACAACAATAGTTCCAATTGTAAAGGATAAGAAAACTCTGTTCCCCCAAATTTCTGAAATTGGACCATATGCGATCAAAAATACAGGCCAACAAGTGTTATTTAATCCATCACAGTCTCTTAAATCGATAGAACTATTGATGCAAATTATTATTTCTGCAATCAAATTGACCTGTTCACCATTCTTAAGTACATCCTATGCAGGATGGTTAGCATGGTTACATGGGTGAACCCTCACCTTTCCAAGATGAACAAGGAGAGATGTGACTGGTATAATAGGGACAAGATTGGGAGTCTTGAATAGTATAGATGTTGAAGTACTCATACATAAACTAGGCACAACAACAAGCGATTTAAACTAGAACACCCATTGCAGTCTTCTCTTTTAGCACTGGGAACTAACCAATGGCTTTTATCTGATATATTGCCTCAATGGGAAAGAATTAATAAAAGGGACCACCAATTGATTGTGGATGCACTTGGTGCAGCCCAAAATGTTTTTTTCTCTAGCTCTTAGTTGTATCCAAGCCTAACTGTGGATGCAATCTACAATAGCAGCAATTATAAGAGAAGGTTAAGAGGGCACCTTACCCACTGAAATTCAAAAGGTAATTTGAGATAATGCAACTACATTTGAAAGAGAATTCAAATTTTGGTGATATCTAGTCAATTTTACTTATGACCCCATCAATAAGGCTACAGCTTTTGTCTTAACAATATACAATGCTTTGGTATACACCATGTACCAAATCATTGCACTAGGATTAAATCACAATGGAACTATACTCTATCCATCAGAACATAGAGTATAGGACCAACAAAATGGAAATAAACGAGAAACTATTGATGTTAATGCATGTGTTGTACTGGAACAACAAGAATTTATTTGCGAGAGTAACACTATGAAAGCCTAAGACATTTTTCTTGATACTGAACAAAATGTCTGTCATTTTGAAATACATCCTGATGAAACCCCCGAAACTGTACTTGTATATATTGGAAAAGGATGTGTTTGTATGAGAACCCTTTGTGATTCTATATTTGTAGATAACATTACTGTAGATACAAGTATTCACTCAAATATTTGTGTTTGTAACTTTACTAAAATTATGGGATGTGACTTTAATTATTCAGCCCCTGTTATGTCTTATCAGTTATTACAGTCTAATTATACATTGAGTCAATATTGATTGCCTATCCCCATCGGAATGAGTCTTACATTGGTGAAGAAACTACTGCAACATGATGGTCTGTGTCAACTGCTAGAACGCATCTGAAACAATGGATGCAAAACTCTAATCGCCATTCATCATGATACAGAAGAGATACACCATGTCTTGGAAAGAGTGAAGAAGGATGGAGAACACCATTGGTGGGAAACTCTTCTTTGATGGTCACCAACAGTAACTGGACTTTTCAATTTCATGTTTCACCCAGTCATGATTTTACTAACTTAACTTTAATGTCTATTACTTATAATTGTATTATTTAAAAGATTTGGTACATTATAAAACAAATAACCCAACTTCAACCACCCAAACCATACAAATTAGCACATAACAAATAGCTGTGCTTGACTATCTACTTACCGTGGATCTGTAAGCATATAAACTATCAATATACTATTTATGGCACAGAGGCAAGAGGTGACTGCACCACCACTCTGTGAGAGTAAGATGAATTGACTATAGTCACAGGATGGAGTGTGGCGGTGTGCTCCCCCCCATCCTGACCTTTGTTTCCGTGACAACGCTCAAGGGATAACCATCTGTGGCAGCCATGATGGATGTATCCCACTCAAAGTGAATTGGGGGAGACAGATGATGACACAATAGCTAAGGGCTAATTTGAACAATGTGCCCATTTAACAGTGCTGGTCAAGGTCCGACTCTAAGTATGAAATAAACTAACTTCTCTAGTCGATATGTAAATATGACTATGAGTCAATTATCTTACTCCATAAATACTGGACAGCCCCAAAACCCGCTCAGCTCTCCTGCACTGCAGCAGTCTGCACACAAGGATGTCTCCTTGAGTAGGGACACCTCTCAAGGTTACTCCTTGAGGTTGAGAGATTCCTTGCCACAACACATTATTGGTAAGTGACTAATAGCATGCTAAACTTTGAAATCTTAGCTAAGTGGTATAAAGGATTGATTGTGCACATATAATCCTTCGTATATAAACTACTGACCAAGTCTGGATCTAGCCACACCTAATCTCCCCTCTGAGAAGGAGTTTAGAATGCAAGGAGGTCCTTTCTGAACCTTTTCTGAACAGGAGGGTCTCCCTGACAGTTTTGTCTGACCCTGTCCTCTGTGCAATCAAGCGTTCCTTGCCATCAAATCTTGTTAAACCACTGTTGCATTTATTATCAAACTTTGTTTAAATCACTGTTTAATACCAATAAACATTGCTGCTTCACTCTTACAAGTGGAGTCACTCCATCCACAACAGGTGGATCCATTAACTAATTCATACAAACAAGGTGCAATGCAATCCCTTCATTCCTACCCCAATATCAGACAGAAACCAAGGTGCCAACACAAGATCTGTGGAGACTTGGCTCCATTAAAAACCATGATGAAAGGAAGGTGGTTTTAAAGTACTGCCACTACAGTTCTTTCAGGCCATCCTTGCTTCCCTCCTCATTACCACCTGCCTTTTTTTTGTTTGTTTTTTAATTTATTTAGCCTGTGCATACTGTCTTTTTCAGAGATGAGTATGTATGTGTATAAACTCCAGCAGTAACTAACTACATCGATACAGTTCTCATGGCCAGGGTGATACGGAAAATAATATAGCAATAACCTAAAACTCTGCCACAGGCAGAAATTACATAGATAATCAGATAATAGATAATATGCAAGCAGGAGCCCCATTGTCCAAGGAGAGGGCTGTTAGCATTGATGCAGATGAGCTCAACAAGAATGTAGATAAGGAGCCTTCTGACAAGGTTGTGCTAACTGTGAAAAGAAACAAACTGTTTAAGAGATAAGACTCAAGGATACTAGAAATCTGAGCAAAAGTAGGGTAAAGGTAATCGTGGTAGTGGGAGATAGAGACCTCCTACTCAAATGCCCCCCACCCCCCCACCCCGAAGGAGGCGGATCCCCCGCTCGGGGAACATGCCTAGTGAATTAAAAAGGAGCAGATTTTAAATTGAAGCAGGAAAGAAACTAACCAATAATTAGTTAGGAGGCATAGACTTTGGGTGGAACTAACCAACTTCACTGTATAGATGTGCACTTTGAGTTGAGCTAGGTGTGCAAGTTTGGAGGAATGATCCCCCTTGCACCCAGCGCTGCAATAAACATACCTGCTTTATAACCTTCCACGGGCTGTGAAGCTTGTTTCCACAAGTCAAGGGTTTCCTGTTACTTTGACATGCTAAATATAAGAGCTCTCCTACCTGTTGCCTGGAGGTATTATGAAGTAGGAAAAGATTCACATCATCTTCATTTCATGCTTGAACTTTCACATTAGGATCCTCTGCTAGTGGGAATATTAGCATGGTAATTTCCAGTTCCTTCTCCCCCATCTCACCACAGTGTCAGGGCCCAGATGCCCTCTACAAATTTGTGTGTCCCTTGCAACTTACAAGATAACACAAAAGGTGGGTCTTGGGTGTTTTGCTTCCTGAAGTCCCAAACACAGGTAGCATCAGTTAATTCAAAACAGTGATCCAAACAAATGATCATTTCTAATGTTGGACAGCTTCTCCTTGACCATAGGAAAAAAAAATCAACCCAGCAACACTAAAACAAACTGAAGACATGGTTTCATTGGCAGGCTTAACACTCTCCTCCCTGTGATGTCAAGGGAGATGAGGGTCAGGGGCATTATCAGACATGCTATGCAATCACTAGCAAGTTAAAATAAGATCAAGTGGCGACACCTAGGTGTTGTGCATACTTGTGATGAAAGCCATGCACCAGTACAGCTACTCTGAACATAAGGCTTGCAAAGAAAGGGCAGGACAGCGGAGCTGCACACAAGGAAGAACACCATTGTTAAGGGGTGTTCGTGTGTGTGACAGAGTTGGAAACTGGTCCTAGATCTGCTCACTCACAAATTATTTCTTCTAGTCATACAAGAATTGCAAGGGAGAACTGGCAATGATCTTTTTCAGTCCCAGTGCTCAAAGGAGACCAGACTGTAACAACTAAATCTGGTTTGCACATTCCACTGGAGCTGCTGGTGTCAACTGCCGTAGATAACAGACTGCAGCAACAAATAACCCACATACTAGTAAGAGATCCAAACCTTGATCTTCCTCTCTGAATACTATCTGGAAACTTTTGCCCATGCAAAGGAGGTATAAGAAGATTGATTTGTTAATGCTTTGAATGAATGAGCCTTTTTTAACATGAGGAAGAAGATATGAAAAAAGACAAGGTCTATAACTTTTTTTAAAGCTTTCCTCCAAATATCAGGGTGATTTTTTCCATAATATAGCGACAATAAAGCTTAAGAAACTTGACAGCCTCAGCCTTCTTTTTTACAACTCCCATCCCTGCAGCTACCTCCAACCATATCAATCACAGGAGTTAGTTACACTTCTCAACTGCTTTCCTGTGTTCTCTTCCCCTTTAGATGTTTGGAAGCTGTAATGCCCATCCCCTTTAAAGCTATTAAGTAGCAAGTGGAAGTAAAATATTTCTCCAAGTTGATGAAATGCAATCTGCTTATGCAAACACTGACACAACACAGGATCATCAGCAAAGCTGCAAACTCTCCTTCAGATTACAGGTTGCTCAGCTCCTCAACAGGTACATGAAAGACAGCAAACAAGCCCCAGGTCAGTGAGAGTTAATCTACTCAAAGAACTTAAAGTACCTAAGAAAGTAATGCAAACTAATAATGGTCACCTCCAGCCTACTCCTCCCAAACACCCCAATCCTGCAATAGATCATACAGAATGGACTACATTGATTTTCTATAAACTATATCAACTTGAATGACATGTCCTTAAAGGTTAGGTGATTGATATCCACAGTGAAGTCTTATAACCTGAAATCATATAATATTAAACATTTTCTGTCCTTTATGTGCATCATTAAATTCCAAGTATAAGGTGAAATTGACAACATACATTTTGACAGCTTATCTATAATAAATATGCAAACCTTGATACCAGCATGTCATCACATATTTTGCTGCTACTTGAAATATGAAAGAGATCCATTCTTTATATGACATTTAAAGTGAAATATCAGATATAAAGCATTTTGTACAACTGAGATTTTTCATTGGTTTAGTCTTCAAGCACAATGATAGGGGTTTCATATTCCTTTGGTACCAGCATCATCCCTCCCTCCTGTCTCCTCTTCATGACACTATGGCAGGGAAAAAAAATTTTCAAGTGTTTCCACTCTTTTTTTGCTCTTACAGAAAATGAATTTTAAAAAAAACAACCTCTGAAGGAATCTTAGCAACATCTTCCCTTAGGCTCACGTATACTACCAGAGGAGGTGGTTCAATGCAGAAGGGTTGGATTTAACCCAGGAGAGGAATTAAATTAGTTAGACAGGATGCCAAGCTGTACTTAATCCTTCGAGGGTACCTCAGGCCTATATAGTGCCACCCCACTCAAATACACAGGACAGAGAATTTAGAAGCCCAGCCCTGATAGAAGAAGTACCCTGCCTGTTCCTACCCATTAGCCACACAAACCCAACCCACAGATACCCACTCCATCATATAACCTGGTACACAACATCTCACATTTCTGTATTCAGAAGTCTGGCAATGAAATCTTCCTTCACTTCCACCCTGTTGCTTGCTAGGACTCCACACATGCAGTGTGAGGCAATGCCACTCTTGGGCTGCAACACAACACTTGCAGTGCAGAGTTCCAAACCAACTGTCCTGTGCTGACTTCAGTGTGTTCTGGAGCCCTCAGCCCTCTCCTACCTCCACTCTCCTTATCAGACACTGCTGCCATAGAACAGTGGCAGGAACAGTGTTTTGTTATACAAAATTGCTGTGATCAGCACAAACATCTAAATTTGATTGGGAATTTGAAACACAACTAACCTAAAAAATTAAACAATATTCATGCTACCTTGAGAACGAATGTGTACATGTTCATGTGGTCTCATTATCTCCTTCTAAATTAGTCCTCATACCTTCGCAGTAAAAAAATAATTGAAAGGAAATATAAAGAGATTTTCAATGAAGACAATGATTCATAAGAAACCAACCTGAGGCTATGAAATTTATTGTTTCAAGGTTTGTTATAACTGTTTATTTCTGACAAGGGTAGGGCACAGGTAGAACAGAAACAAAAAGATCAGAAAACACTAAGCCATCTTTACTTGTTACCTTCTGGCCAAAGCCTGACACTGGCCATGAAATGTAGGATATGAACAGGGCAACATGAAAGCCTGAAGTGTGCAACAGGGGCTTTGCCACAGAGTCCATACATGTATATGGACAGTCATGCTGAACAGGAGATAATGTTGCAGATAATCTTAAAGTTTTACTGAATATTTCTATATTTTGTGTTTGTGAAACAGTTAGCTATAGGAGCATCTTGATTTTAAGGAGTTAACCCCCATATTAGAATTATGTTAGCACTTATTAACCAATGACATATGAGCTGCTGTGCTGCTTGTTATCAGAGACTGTGTTACTTGAAGTCCCTATTCTATAGACCATAATAACCTTACTCTCTAGACCATAACCAGAGCACCTAGGTTCTATATATGTATAGGATGAGTTATAGGACAACTTGGCAAGGCCAATATCCAGCCGTCCAACTTGGCAACAAAACTTACTTTTAAAGTGTCCTGAAGTGAACTAAACTACCTTCATTATAATACTAAAAATCACGCCCACAGGTCAAGAAGACCCTTGCCCAGGTGAAGACCCTTCCCCTGTGGAAGCATAGTAACAGAAGAGGATGACACAGCATATATTATAAATATATGCAAATTACTAACCAATCATTGTAATGAGGAGCATATGACCTTGTAATTCTGTATATAAATGTAACTGTGAAATCTACACAGGTGTGATTGATTTGTGGAGATGCCACTGAGCACCCAGCACTGCAATAAAGGAGTGCCTGCTGCTTAATACTACATTGGTGTTAAGAGATTTGATTCCCAATTTTGGTGACAATAATAATGCAAGGTAGCTTACCCTACACTCATTGAAGGATTAAACACCAAGCCTTTACTATATAGCTGTCGCAGCACTCTCCAAACTAGCTGGCTACAACAAAGTCTTTTACCATCTCATGCCAACACACTCTTCATACAGTCCTTCTGCTGCCTTTGCCTCACCCAGGACACACGTTCCTTCTACTTCTTCCTCTCTTACCTTCTCTTTCTTGGCTGCTCTCTCTTCATTGGCTCTCAACCACTTAACCAGCCACACCTGCACCTTATCTACATCAACCAACCCACCACCCCTGAAGCCAACCCACAGTTGTATATTATCAATGCTAATTAACCCAGCTTTATTTCTCTACATATAGCAAAAGCACAAACCCCAACAGTTTGAATAGAATAACCCCTTTCATCCTCAGGGAAGACAGAAGATTTATAATATGTACAGGTGTTGAAACCTTCAGGGTCTTTTATTCTCAAAAAAAGGAGTAGGGATTGGCTGGGGAATACCAGCCCCTTTCTCCACAGATTTTTTTTTTTTTTTTTTTAGTGCTACCATGTCATTATTGCCTTGCAGCCACCACTACTTGCCTTTCACTAAAGTCACAGGAATCTATATTTAAAAATCATCTGGCTTTACACAACAGCATCCTCCCCCCATGACAGGCTTATATGGAGAGTTTATTGCTTCAGAAACTCCACTTCCCAGTATGGCTAAGTTGTTTGGAGCCTGTAAGGGAAATCCTGCTGTCAGAGAAGAAAATCTGTGTCAAACAAGACATCTCCCAATTCATCCTGCCAGTAGCCAGCCTCTGCTCACAACCACACCACACAGTAACTGCAAACCACAAGATGTGGTTGAGGGCTGCCACCTTGCCTGCTGTCTAGGAACCAAAGCAGGAGCTTCCTAAGCTAAGAGATGAAACTCCAAAACTTGAGCTATAAAGAAAGCAATCTCTGTGAGAAGGGCTGCAATCTGTGCAAGCCAGAGAGTTATCAGCAGGATATAGCAGGACATGTTGCCAATGCTGAACCCCAAGGCAGGCTGTCTTCAGAGAAGGAGGGGGCAAATAAAGGAGGTTTTGTTTCTTCTTCCCCTGCACCATTCTCACAATTAACACTCAGCTCTTGTGTTGCATTCATCTGTGACTAACCCCTCCCTGCTATATTTTTTATTTGTGTTGACTTGACACGCCTTAATCCCCAAGTCAGCCCCTTTTTCTTGCTAAACCAAAGGTATATTATACCAAGTCTACCCAGCAATGTTAAAGCTGGCAGGATTTATAATGCAAAGCACCTGCTAAAAATACCCAGGCAAGCATACCAACTGCAAGAGATTGCCACAGTGCCAAACATGCCACACCCAGAAGATGCAAAGCAACACAGAGGTAAAGCAACACAGCATATGAGAGACCAGGGCTCTATCCTGCACCCAGGGCCTAACAAAGGAGAAGGCAGAGACAGGAGAACTTCCCCTCTTGGCCTCTGATTATACAATGATTTTTTTCATGCTCCCTTCCCCTGGCACCATAGTTACACCACCTCACATGAGCATCACCTATGTCACTTGCTACACCATGCCTGCGTAGTCCCTCAGAGCAGGTAGTGTGCTTGCTTGCCATCACACACTTATTCTTTCTCACTCAAAAGGACTCTGCACAGAGGTATCTCATCTCAACCCAGGGTACTGCCTGTGCCTAAGCCCTCATCCTTAGCCTGCACATACTTCATCAGTACCATGCTCCCATACTCTGTTTTTGCCTCTCTCCCCATTTGTGTCACTGTCTCAGTGTCAAGCACCCTGCCTGACTGCCTCACTCATACACACTGATGTGCTCCCCCTGCATCCGTGTCCCAGGCACTGTGTGCAATTTGAGCTTCTTCTCCCTTCCTCCTGCCTGCCGACATCAGTCTCCAGCTTGCAAGAGCCCACATGCCAGGCAGGAAAATGTTTTTTTGATTCATCCACGTTATCAGCAAAGTGCATCCAGATCCAAACAACCCTGTCAGCTCTTGAGAAATGAAACAATAGCAAGTTTCATGGTTATCAACACTCCTAATCAGGCAGATGAATTGGAAAAAAGCATTCATTGCTTTGAACTAATGATTCCTTAACACCTTTGCTTTTCAAGACTACTCACTTCAATTTCCTATTTTTTAAATTAATTGAAAAGCCAGCCCTTTTTGCCCAGGAAGTTCTGCAACATCCCAGAGCCTGAGGTCTCTCATTCGTTCCTCCCACTCCTGTTTGCAGAGCATCATTATCATTATGTAATGATGTTTCTGTCGAGCTAGCAGAATTGCATAGTAAAGTGTGTGGATAACTGGCTAGCTGAAAAGGGTCACATAGACATAGTCCAGCTGGCTAGACAAAAATGCACATCGCTCTCAGCTTATCTGAAGTAAAGCAAAAATACACTGTCTTTGGCTGTTCTTGTTACACAATAACAGGAAGATTTCGGTGGGAAAAGAATGTTGCAGGTGGGAACAGATAACTACAGAAGAGAAACTAGGGGCAGGCTTGATATTTAGGCAACTAACCAATAATGAGCTTAACTTTTGTAATATGTATGAGCTAATTATAAGAAGGCATAAAAGGTGACTGTAAGGGACAATAATCGAAGTCTGCTGATCACTCATATTGAGTGACTGTGTCTTCCCTCCGTCGCGACAAATGGCGCCCGAACAGGGACCCTAGAGAGGGCTGAACCTGCGAGCCACGGTTCGACGGAGATTCGGGTACCGGTGCTGAAAGCAGCGCAGGAGGCGGAAGGGCACAGTCCCCGCGCCCGGGAGCACCTACAGAGGGTCCCGCCGGCCACGCGTCGCCGAAGTCTCGCAAAGGCTGCAACAGCGCTGACGAAGGTATGGAGAGACAAGCGACGTATGATTCGCTCAAATGCTTTTTAGAAAAGCGGAGCGTTCAGGACATAGATTGTAAAAAGGAATTACCCGGGTTATTAGCGTATGGGATAGCATCCGGGACCCCCGCGGCAGCGGCGAGCGGCGGCGCGCGGCCCGGCAGGCCCCTTCCCGGCCGCGGTTTCTCTCCAAGGCTGCACCCCCCCGCCCTCCGATCGGCGCCATGGCGATGCAAGCGGCCAAGCGAGCTAACATCTGGCTGCCCCCAGAGGTCAATCGGATCCTTTATATTCGGAACCTGCCGTATAAAATCACAGCGGAGGAAATGTATGATATGTTTGGGAAATACGGACCTATTCGACAACTCAGAGTTGGAAACACTCCTGAAACAAGAGGAACAGCTTAAGCTTCTCAAGGAAAAATACAGAATCGATTACAAACCCACCAAAAAAAAAAAAAGTGCTTCAGATGTCCCCTACAAGAAATGGGTTTCTGCCTTGAACTAGCAAACATCTCTGTGCTTAAAGAGAAGCCCTTTTGCCTTGATGGAGATAATTTATTCTGTATTCTGTATTTATGCTGTATTCTGAATGTGGAAATTGGTTGGGACTAGGAGGCTGGCTTAAAGGCATTTTGCAAACGGGATTATTATTTTTGATCATTATTGTAATAATAGTTTTTTGATCAAAACCCAGCCAAAATTATTTGTAAGCATTAGGCATATCTGAAGAGAATGCCTTTATTTGGATCAGCAGTTAAGGTGTAGTTTAGTCTGAGGCTGTGGTTTTATCTGCTTCTGGTGAATTTTTGAAGTGATGAAATCAGAGATACAAGGTATACTCAGAGTTATGAGGTAATAAGGTAATAATCTAAGTAAGGGTGCTGTCTTTTATATCAACAAGTGCAATATGCTTTTATGTAGCAGAGAGAAACTTTAACAATAATGTTGCTTGAGCGAGATGTGCATGTGACAACTTGGGAAAAGGGATATCACAACTGGAGTGCAACAGTGTTTCTACGTCTGGCAGAGTGAAATCTTTCAAGACCTGAGTTTAGACAGTCTAAAATAAATTGTTAGTATTCAGAAAACCCATCTTGGGCCTCTTTTGCTTACATAGTGTTATGGAAGTCAACTGCTATTGTAGAGAATTAATGATTTTTTAATACATATTAACAAATACTACTATTTTAACTTGAGGCAGTTGAGTGAGAAATACTCACGTGTAGCATTTGAGGGAATGTCAGCATAAATCGCACTTACAGTAAGACTGCATTTTTAATTACTGTACTCGTTAAGATTCGATGATGCCATAAGGCTAAGGCCTTTTATCACAGATTGGTTCTGAACTAAAAGGTGTGTGCACATGTAGATATGCACATTTCTGTTATTTTCCTTAATTGGCTACAAAATAATATAATTAGGTTGGGGACTAGATCTTGGGAATTTGTCTATTATACTTCTGTTTGTTAAGGAACGTGCATAACATACAGCACCCATGTAGGCTTGGCTTGTGGCATAGTTGTCAAATTTAGCATAGACATTCAGACAGATAAGCAATGTACTCTTCTTGTGTGTATCACCTACAAGCCATTATGGCTTAGTGTGTAAATCTGTATGTAACTATTGAAAAATCCACTTATGAATGTATATAGCTTAGAACTAATTTTTTCCCTTTGTTAATTCTTTCTGAAGAATACCTCATTGATATCAAAATGTATGGACTGGTTGGTTGCATAAGGGCAGTTGTTATTTGGACAGAAAATTGTTAATGGTCAGGGATTTTCCACTAAAATATTTGCAAATATTCCTAGTCAAACATCAGTTTGGTTTCTTTTTGGGTTTTGAGCTTGCATTAGTCCATGTTCAGAACTTTAAAATTACCTTTGAAGTTTTTAAACTTTTTATATCACTGGAACAGAAAGAGCATCTAAATTAAAGCTTCAAGCTAACTTTATTTTTCAAGTATTTCAGGAATTATACTTCTGAACTGAGATTTTATAAGTTGGCTGTGTATTTTCCTGTGTTAAAACGCTGTTATTGAAAATGGTCAACCAGGCCTATGTCGCCCAAAATAAAAACGGGGGAATTGTGGATAACTGGCTAGCTGAAAAGGGTCACATAGACATAGTCCAGCTGGCTGGACAAAAATGCACATCGCTCTCAGCTTATCTGAAGTAAAGCAAAAAACACTGTCTTTGGCTGTTCTTGTTACACAACAACAGGAAGATTTCGGTGGGAAAAGAATGTTGCAGGTGGGAACAGATAACTACAGAAGAGAAACTAGGGGCGGGCTTGATATTTAGGCAACTAGCCAATAATGAGCTTAACTTTTGTAATATGTATGAGCTAATTATAACAAGGCATAAAAGGTGACTGTAAGGCACAATAAAGGAAGTCTGCTGATCACTCATATTGAGTGACTGTGTCTTCCTTCCGTCGCGACAAAAGTGCATTAACCTGGCAATAATGGGTCACTTTTTTATCATGATCTATTGCTAAGTTAGTACACCAGGCTACTTCCAATAGCACCACACACTCAAATTAGTGTGCTGGCCTAGAACCCGTAATGGAATACTATTTGGATTTCTGGTGGCTCTGCAACTAATTGTATTTTTCCCCATCTGTTTGCTCTGCTTTGACTCAAGGCTGTCAAGGGAGGGGGGTGCAGGGGATGAGAGAATAAGAGATCTGTCTGTGTAAGATTTATCCCTTGTCCCTGTCTCACCCACTCCTTCATTAGGACCTCTCCCATCAGCTCATTCCCAGTTGATAGCCTCCAGCTCTGCCTGATCCAAGCAAGGTACTGAGCCCTTCCTTACTGCGTAGGGAGACAAAGTTTTACCATGGCTGCTAGCAGTTTCTGTAACCAGATCAGCTCAGGAGTGTTACATGCCTGAAGTTGTCTCAGCCAAATCTGGAACAGGACTGGGCTTTCCATAGTTTTTACTTCCTACCGTATTGGTCTCATTTACAAATCCACATGCCTCAGGAGGGGGAAAAAAATACAATAATCAAACTGCCAAAAGTACACCCCAAACCAAGGGAGAGCTCAAACTGCTTAGTGACCAACAGCAAATCCCATTGGACCCACCCAAAATAGAAGTGATAACAGGTTTATAACTCAGTAGGTTTTTGAGAGGATAACAACACTGGAGAGTCTTTCCGGGCTCAACAGTCAAGACTAGATCCCTGCACAATGATGGCAGGACCAAGAGATGGATGCCTCCATGCGTGGCAGCTGACCTTTCAGGCCAGAGATACATGTTGCTATAACCTCTTTGCTCATAGTTTCTGCAGCAGACACACCTACACAGAGGGTATGTGTGGGGTTGTGTGTGTTTGTTTGCTTTTTCATGAAAGCCTTGTTTATTTTCCTTGCACTTCAATAATCAGGGGCAAAACCAAGTGGTATTGCCACTATCAACATAGGGCCTCCAAAGCCAGATTACGGCATTAGGTGCCTTTGTGCACAGTCCACTGAGAGCTGCCCTGTTATTACTGCAAGCTAAGCAGGTCAAGAGAGAGACCTAGAGATCCCATTTCTGGAAACATGCATGTAATCCTCATGCCACTGCTGACCACAACAAGTTTATTTGTGTACTTAAAGTTAAAAAACATCATGAAGTGCTTGCTGGATTAGAGTCCTATTTCCCTGGATGGTAGTTCTGCTGCTGGTAAATAAGTGGCAGGAAATAGAGCAGAGACATGCTGGTTTGTGCATCCCCAGGCACACAGAAGATAGAAGCAAACTCTAATATTTACCAACCTGAAAAAATGGTAAAAACCTGGAGTTCCCAGCTTCTCTGATGGTACTAGCAGCAGAAGAGTGAAATAAATTAAATAATCATGCCATAAATACTAATTAATTGCCATTAAAAAGTGCTCAAATTGTTTAAAAGAAAAATGCAGCCATTAATCAGAATAGCTCAGGTACCTAATTAAATATTTACTATTATGTGTGCATATTTAATCTACCTACCCATCAAAGACTAATGCTCTGTTCCTTGCCAGTGAGGCTTATTAACATCCTAGAGGGATAAAACAGTGCCCAGAACTGTATAAGAATGGGGCATAGGGATTTAGGAATAACACAGTTGCACAGGTAAAAGCATAAGCCTGGAAATGTGGTCCTATATATAGACTTACAGGAATAACCTCATCTTATTAATTGTGTTTAACAGCTCTAGGCCCTAATACACAAACTCATTGTCCCAAGCAAGCCCTTCTTAATAGATAGATCCCACCCTGAAGAGCTCCTAAGCCCACACATCAAAGTCTTCTCAAGATCAGGATTTAACATATTGTATTAATGAGAATTACTTTCAAGCAACTGTGCAAGAACAGGTCTATCTATAGCTTTCAGAAAACAAAATATCTCTGTGTTTGAAGTCTGCTCAGAGATGATTTGTTAGGGAGGTGGGTTGGAACGATTTTCAGAAGAAAAAAATACAGTTAGGAAAGAAAAACAGAATTTTGAAGATTTAAAGAATGGGAAAAAAAAGAAAAAAAGACTTAACTAGCTTTGTTAGAGAACACACAATCCAACTCAAAGCTCACAAACAAGAATTAAGGATACTCACCATCTGGAACAGAGATTTAGCAGTCTACTGCCTACTGCAAAATGGACCCTTTAGGGCCTTTGCAATGCTTCTGCCCCTCATTTTAAGGGGTCATTCCCCCTAAAAACCAAGCTAGAAAGTGCTCTCGTTGAAGGGAAAGTTTAACAAGATACAGCTAGGGGGAAAAAAATGATAAAAGGAGAGGACATTTGGGGCTTGTTTAGATGCTATTATGTGATGCTTCTGGGGTTGTCCTGAATTTGTATGCTCCTGCTTTTTGAGTAAATTGCTTTTCCGAGCGTCTTTAGGGGACATTAAATATAAACAATTAATAATTATTGGAAAGATTATGTTTAAGTGTTCTCAGTAGGCATTTGCTATGATTGCTATTGTTTCTAATAAAATAAATGAAGGTGGAGGATTTGAGGGCTTTTTTTCCCCCCGACTGGGCTTTGCTTTTTTTTCTCTTTTCTCCCAGTGAAACACAAATATTGACAAAGCTAAGAAAGACTCAAGGAAAAAAAAATTCTGTTCATAAGCAGGGCTTACTGCGACAGCTTGTTTGATTCAGTGTTCTAAAACTTCTGCTAACTTCTTACATATAGAGAGTTAAAGGGGTTTAAGCAGGTGGGGGCTGCTCTAGAAGCCAGGCTTTTAAAACGCTACTGCGGATATAACAACAAATACCTTTTCCACTTGCTAACTTTTCTGATGTTTTGTTTGCTTCTGTTGAAAGTGAATTTCAAAGTTTATGCATTCCTTAACAGTTAAAAGAATTACTACCTGATAGCTCTAACTTACTAAGGGAAGTTCCTATTCTTCCTGAAAGAAAAGATTTAGACTACTACATGCTAGGTAGCATATTTAGGATATAAACTTACAGTTGTAAATGAAGAAACATAAAGTACTTATTTCTTAGTAACTAAGAGCTAAATCCAAAAGCAGAGTCAGATACATATCTTCAAAGGGATTTCAGCAACAGGTCTACTATCTAAATGACTTTAGAGATGCAATTCTACATCATATAAATGTGTATAGATCAGGGGTCCTCAAACTTTTTAAACAGGGGGCCGGTTCACTGTCCCTCAGACACTGTTGGGGCCGGACTATAGTTTGGAAAAACATGAACAAATTCCTGTAGAGGGATTTTTAAAGGACCAAGGACATAAAAAAAAAGAAAAAAAAAGTGGAAATTGTAGGACTAAACATGTTCGAGTGGTGGACTTGGATTACGGTCCTGATGAATTTTTTACCCATTGGCCAAAGTATTTTTGACATCTTGCCTAGGACAAACATATGGGTGACATGGGCAAATATCACGGGAGTAACAGACTTTTGTTTAAGTTTGCAGCAAGCAGACAACCCCTTTAGAACTTGTTTAATTGGTATTCCCCTGCAAGAGAATGAAACAAATTTTGATGGTTTTTGGAATGTTAAAGCAGTGGATCTGACTTCCAATCAGAATGGTACATGTATGAGTCCAAATGGTCAATATGTTTGGCCTTCTATGTGTAATGCAGCGTGGCAGAAGATGGTTATTGAGGATTTAAATCAGCCACATCATTTACCTTTGCAGGAGTTAGACCTATTGGCTAGCGTTGTACCTGTTGAATATGTTAATGTTACTGCAACTGATGTGGCAGACTGTACCGACATGTCATCACCACTTCAACCCGTGAATGGCACTGGAGTAATTTGGTTTGGTGACCCGTGGCAGTTATGGCTAACACATCAAGGTGAACAGGAGTTTTATACAGGGTTTCAAAATCTAACCGGTTCACCTATTTGGGGTGAACTGAAAACTGGGGGTTTCCATATAGATGTATCAGGGGGTTATCAGTTGCCACCAGGAGTCTCTCTGATATGTGGGGACAGAGCGTGGCCAGGGATTCCTTTGTATCCTGTTGGTGTTATTTAGGGCATTTGACTTTTCTCCACATATGAAAGACTTATTAAAAATGACTCCACAATCTCATAGATCACGAAGGGCACTGTGCACCTTTGATGAAACATGTAATGACCAAGTCGATCTATATTCAGTAACAGCAAATGTCCTAGCCTCCATATTTATGCCGGGGGCAATGGCAGCATTAAATGGTAAGAATATACAAAGGTTAGTGTGCTGGGGAGAGAAACAATTTCATCTTACATCACAGATTTTAAGTTCGTTATTGCTTGATGTAGATAGTGTTAGGCATGATACGTTACAAAATAGAGCTGCAATAGATTTTTTGTTATTAGCACATGGACACGGTTGTGAGGATTTTGAAGGGATGTGTTGTATGAACCTTTCCGATCATTCCATATCGATGCACAAGAAGTTGTCACAACTGCAGGGAAACATGAAGCATATTCTTGCTGATGATAATCCCTTTGATGAATGGTTGAGAGGACTGGGGATAACAGGTTGGTTAAAGACGTTATTGATGGAAGGAATACGCTTTGTTATAATCATTGTTGTAATGTTTTTAGTTTTTAGCTGTTTATTTTCTTGTTTGAAGAAAGGATTAACATCTATTGTGAAACAGACATGGGTTGTCCAAAAAGGGGGATATGTAGAGGGATTTTTAAAGGACCGAGGACATATGTTACCATTGTCCGTGTTGGACAACCCAGGCCTGTTAGTTGAAGCTGCAGAGCAACTTTAAATTGTCCTGGGAACAAGCAGGGTGAGAAAGAAAACAAGCTATGCACAAACAAGAAGCCAGGTGCAGAGCAAGTCCTGGGAACCACGGAATCAGCACACTCTCATTGGCACACTCTGATCAGGCGCCTGCAGCATGCTCACCAATCAGCGACACGGACCCCCACGTGGCCCAGAGACTTTTATCCAATCACCTGGTGTAAAGTTGGGTGAGCGGTCGTTTAAGTTATAAAATATGACCTGTTTGCTTAATAAAGGGAGCATGGCATGTAGCCATATTGGTGTGATTGTCGTGACTTGGCCGACTCTCCACGGGGAACCCTCTTCGAATTCCTATGCACACTGCACATATTTTATTTGTAGTAGCACACAAAAAACAGGAAAAAGAATACAATACTTAAAATGAAGAACAATTGTAGTCAACAAAAACAAATAATATTTCAATGTGAACTATGGGCCTACTTTTGGCTAATGAGATGGTTAATGTTAAGTTCCAGATTTGTCACTGCCAGTCGTAGCAAGTGATGCAAGTGTTCATCAGTTAGTTTGGATCTGATTGGAGATTTCAGATGTTTCATTCAGGAAAAAGTCTGCTCACAGACATAGGTGCTGCCAAAGATGGTTGCAATTTTGAGTGTATGGTTCCCGAGATTATGATATGTCTCTGAGGGGAGAGATGCATAGAAATTAGTAAGGCTGCTTGATTTGAATGCATCTTTCAGTGAGTCACAAGTCTGTAGTTCGGCCAATTCATTGGTAAAATCGGATCAACGTTTCAATGTCAACAGAAAATGGGTTCCGGAAAAGCTGTATCTCCTGTTCATGGAGACGAAGCTCTTTAAATCTAATTTGAAACTCCGTTTGCAACATTTCTAGTACATCCATACATGTTTTGTTTGGGAATGCAACTGCTGGTTTTTCTGCAGACTGGTTTTGAGTTGTGGAGAGATGGCAGAAGTTTTCCTCCTTTACTTGGTTAATGAGCAGGTCTAATTTGACTTGAAATGCTTTCACATGTTAATACTATCACAGAAGCTTCCCTTTTCGTTGAAGTTGGACACTGAAATTGTTGAGTAGCTCTGTACATCTGTCAGAAACGCAAGGTGCCATTTCCATTCTGCATCTTTGAGCTCTGGTACTTCTTTGTTTTTAGAAAGCACAAAATCATAAACCTGTGGAAGTAAGTCATAAAATCGTTTCAAAACTCTCCCTCGACTCAGCCAATGAACTTCTGTGTGGTACAGAATATCTTCGTAGGCAACATTTAGCTCAGACAGAAATTCCTGACACTGTCTGTGGTTTAGTGCATGAGCTCTAACGAAGTTAACCCAAGAAACCACAATTTTCATGACAGAGTCCAGCTTCAGTGACTTACAACACAGTGCTTGTTGGTGGATGATGCAGTGTATGGCTATTGGATGTGAATGGTTGCGTTTGTCCATCTCTTTGTTAATGCGTGCAACCACTCCTTTCATGGACCCCACACATGCTAGGAGCACCATCAGTTGTCACACTGAATAGTTTACCCCCAGTCCCGCTCCAAATCATTCAATAGTTTGGCAAACTTTCTCATAGATATCCTCTCCTGTAGTTGTTCCTTTGGATGCTTTTCAGTGCAGCAAGCTCCTCGTGACTTCGAAAGAATCATTTGTCCCACGAATGAAATTAGAAGTGTGCAGAATCACGAACATCATTGCTTTTGTCGAGTGCCAATGAGAATAGCAAAGTTTTTTTGAGGAGTTTTGCAACTGCAGATTTAAATTTTCCCCCATTTCTTCAATCCTTCGTGTAATTGTAGGTCCTGAAAGACTCACTGTACTAAATAAATCTGCCTTCTCTGGACACATCTCTTTGGCCACAGAAAGAAGGCATTCTTTAACAAATTCTCCCTCTATGAATGCTCTGCCAGTGCACGCTATGAGCTTGGCAACTTGATAGCTTGCTCGAAGTGATGATATATTGAGCTGCTTTTGCTTCACAAAAGATATTTTGCTGAGTTGTCACTCCATGTTCAGTCTTAATATTTATCTTTTCTCACTTGGCCGACCAAAGAATCACATTTCTCTTTATGTTGAGTTTGTAGTGTCGACGCAAATTGTATTCCTTGAACACAGACACTGAATTCTGGCATAATCAGACAACAGCTCTTTCTTTTGTACTCCGTGAAAAAATAATCAGAAGTCCACTTTTTCTTGGACATCCTCCACACTCGGAGTCAATTTTTTTTTTTTTTTTTTTTTTTTTTGAGATGATGGTGCGCGCGCTTCCCCCTGGTGCTGGCTTGCTGTCCTGCCCGGGGCGTGGAGGAGGGAGAGAGAGACGGGGGAGCCGCCCCCTCAGCCCGGGCCGCGCAGTCCGGACAGGGTGGCCAGAAGGGACTGAAGGGACTTTGCCGCGCTGGGGCTCTGGCGATTCGTCCGAGTTGGCGTGGACCTCGCAGTGCAGAGGCTGCCGACTGAGCTTGCCTGCAGAGGAGATGCCCGCGCCTCTCGCCCGCCGCGCACCGCAGAGGAGGAGAAGAGGAGGACGGGGCGGCGGCGGCGCTGTTTGTAGCCGAGAGGCGCCCCTGGGGGGGCAGGTCGAGGACGAGGCGCTGGTTCAGTCCAGTTCCGGCGGGTGCGTGGGGGGCTGCAGAGGCCGGCCGCGGATGAAGTGGCAGGCAGTCATCTGCGGCTGCTTGATTTCCCCCCCCAACTCCCGGCGGGGGGGTTCTGTAAATACCGGGGGCCGGATTAAGGGAACCTGGGGGGCCGTATCCGGCCCAGGGGCCGGTAGTTTGAGGCGACCCCCTGGTAATAGATCATCCATTCAATGCAAACAGCTTTAGATGAGGAACAGCTCAGGGAAAGAGAAAATAGCCTTATAACCAACATCTCAGCTGCTTGAGAATCTCTGTAGCTTTAAAGTAATGCTGATTTACTGCAGCTGGAAGTCTCTAAGACAAATGCAGTGAGTGGGAACCAGGTCGGATCTTGCAAAGAGCTCCTGCCCCAGGTGGAACCACTTCTGCCTGGAGAGCTGTCAGGGACAGAGCAGAGCTTGCAAAGGAGCCTGGCAAGGTCCACCTTCATTTCTGAGCAGAACAGGTGTATTCCCTCTCTTAACTATGTGCACAAAATCTCTTTGTCCTAACCCTGTACTACTGCCCCTTCTAGGTAATCTTGTAGGGAGAAGAGCAATTTTCAGGAAGTAACTGGTGGGTTTTAGGGGACACAGTAGAAAGTGTTTGGGTAGCAAAGACAGCAATTGCCTGGCGACACCTTCCCAGAAGTGAGATGAGTTTACCAGAAGATTTACAAAAAGAAAATAAAAAAGTTTGCTCTAGATGTTGGGTACATCTAGCTTGGCTATCGATGGGAGGCTATGCAGGTGTTTAATGTTAAGGAGCATGTTAAATACCTGTTGACAGCATGTGGACAATGT